>NC_056745.1:580142178-580342178 GCF_019279795.1 Protopterus annectens | reverse complement strand
CAATGGTAGTATGACTAACAGTCAAGGCTTACTTTAGAGTGGCATATTACAATAACTTCTATAAATATGCAATGTACTCTAGAGCTTATCTCTACACAAACCAGCCACAGGTAGAAGGTTATAAAAATATTTAATAATAAATAATTAAAACACAAGACAAAACTACTACACCACAGAGATGTTGAAGAGTTCAGGGATCACACAGAAACTTAAAATAATACAGTAGGACAGGTCTGATTTCAAAGAAAAATGCCTAATTAATATTTACTAGCTTTAACTAGCCCTACAAGAAATCACAGTGCTAAAACTTACATGTGAGCACAAGGCAGACTGCTGATAAGTTGGATATCAAGATCAAAATGCTTCCAGTCTCTTGTGAAAAATAGTATTTAAACATTACTAACAAACCCTACATGCTCTAGGGACATAAACCTTGTCACCACAATAAACAGGACATGCTGGAGGGATAGATTCCTGTCCCAGAGACTTTCTATACTCTGGAACAAGCTAACCATCTATGTCAAGCAAAGTTCTTCATTAGCACTCTTCAAGAAAAATCTTGATGAGTGGATGGGAAATAGGAAATACACCCCAGGGATCACTTATGTGTCTCTGCTCGACAGTGGCACAGGAAAATTACTTTCTTGGGTGGCATAAGCTATGGAACCTTGCTGGCTAGGCATACATAGGCCCTTGGGCTGATAGCCTAGTACCCACCTATGAACCGATGAACCTATGAACATGTCTCTAATGCCCTCCTAAATTGCATCATTTTTGACACTTAGGTTTTCCCAGGCAAACAAACTGCATTATTTAGCAATCTAACACCTGCTCAGAAACTTACAACAATAGAAGACATTTCACATGTATATTCTAACATAAACTAGAGCAATAAAGCACATTCCACGTCTAAATTCTTGTCATAAACTTTAGTATTAAAACAATGGGCATGAAACCTTCATCCAGGCACACCGGGGCCGAATTCTAACACAAAAGGGTCACAACATGCTTCACTGGGTCAGTAGATTGCAATATTGTCAAATATTTTGCAGTTCCACCTTTCACAGTGTTCTTTTACACTCAAGAAAACATGCCTGTATTTTACATTTATTTACAAATGCCAGAATTATATATCAAATTCTAGTTGACTAGACTGACAGCCTTTGCCCATCTCTCCTCAATCGTCACACCCCCCCCCCCGGGGAACTCAAGTAAGTTTTTTAAGTGCTCCTGAGAAACATCGCACAAGAGTGTCAGGTGTGTCTGGGTGTACCTCACCCCATTCCCTGTCTTGAGAGTCCATCTGCATTGGTATTGCTACTCCCACTGCGGTGCTGCACTGACATATCATATGCTTGCAACCCCAGACTCCATGATAGTAACTTGGCATTTTGCTGACTGGCTCTGTTTAACCATGTTAGAGGGTTGTGATCTGTCATCACAGTGACTTTTCTTCCATACAGACAAGGCTGAAGTTTTTGTAGTGTCCACACTATGGCTAGACATTCCTTTTCTACCACTGCATAGCATTCCTCCCTGGGTTGGTGCCTACGACTGAGCTAAATCACTGGATGCTCTTCTCCCTCTGAAGAAATCTGGCTAAATACAGTCCCCACCCCATAGTTTGAAGCATCCACCTGCACAACAAAGTCTTTGCTGTAGTCTGGACTGGCTAACAAAGGGGGCCCTCCCAAAGCTTCCTTAAGCTTCTGAAATGCCTGCTCACATGCTGGGGTCCACACTACTTAATCTGGCCTGTTCTTCCTTGTCAGGTCTGTGAGGGGAGCAGCTATGGTATTATAATTGGGAACAAACTTTCTGTAGTACCCTGCTGTCCCTAAGAATGCCCTCACCTGCTTTTTGGTGACAGGTGCAGGCCATGCCTAAATAGCTTCCACTTTGGCAGGTTCTGACCTTATCTTACCACTCCCCACTCTATGTCCTACGTAGGAGACTGCTGCCATACCCACCTGACATTTGCTTGGCTTAATGGTCAACCCTGCCCTCTGTAGTCTGCCCAGCACCTCCCTGACATGCTGAAGGTGCTCTTGCCAGGAATGGCTGTAGATAGCAATATCATCCATGTAAGCAAGGACAAAACCTCCTGCTCCTGCTAAGATGTGATCTACTAGCCTCTGGAAAGTCACTGGGGCATTCTTCATCCCAAAGGACATCTTTGTGAACTCATACAAGCCAAAAGAAGTCACAAAGGCTGACTTCTCTCTAGCACTGGGAGTCAAGGGCACATGCCAGTAACTCTTGGTAAGATCAATGGTTGTAAGATACTTATCCCCACCTAGCTGCTCTAGGGCCTCATTTGTCCTAGGCATGGGGTAAGCATCTGATCCTGTGTCGCTATTTAATTTCCTGTAATCCACACAGAACCTGGTGCTGCCATCCTTCTTTGGCACCAACACCACTGGTGAGGGCCAGGGACTGTTCGACTCTTGAATCATCCCTAGTTCCAACATCTCCTGTTCCTCCTCCCTCAGAGTCTGTCTGACTCTCTCAGGCACCCTATAAGAGGCCTGCCTGATAGGCCCTCAGGGTCCTGTATCCACCTGGTACTGCACCAGGTGGGTGCTCCCTGTTTTCCCGGTGAACATGCCCTCAAACTCCTGCAACACTGCTCGGATTTCTTATACCTGGGTAGGAGATAGCTGCTGGAACATTTCTACCCCTTCCACCGAGGTGTCAGCCCGAGCCTCACTAAGGAGATCAGTCACAAGATCTCTCTCAGACTCCTCCTGCAATCCATTGCAAACGCTCAGCACAAGGGCCTCTTTATCATGGTAAGGTTTCATCCTGTTAACATGGTAAAATTTGTGCCCCTGCCATCTGCCTAGCACTTCCACCATGAAGTTAACATCACTTACCTTTATTACCACCTTGTAGGGTCCCTCCCAAGCTGCCTGCAACTTGTGTCTGACAGGAATGAAAACCATCACCTGCTGCCCTACAGCATACTCTCTAGCTCAAGCATTCCTGTCATACCACGCCTTTTTCTGTTGTTGGGCTTCTGCCAGGTTCTCCTGAGCCAGGCCCATGAGTTCCCTGAGCCTTGTCCTGAGGTTCAGGACATATGCCACAACAGACTCCTTCTGAGACTCACACTCACCTTCCCACTCATCTCAAATTAAATCTAGAGGTCCCCTCACCCTATGCCCATACAGCAACTCAAAGGGTGAAAAACCTGTGGATTCCTGGGGAACCTCTCTGTAAGCAAACAAAAGATGGGGCAAATATTTGTCCCACTCCCTCTTAAATTGATCTGCAAATGTCCATAGCATGGACTTGATTGTAGATTTTAACCTCTCAACAAGACTATTAGTCTGGAGATGGTAGGGGGTTCTCTTCATGTGCTTCACCCCACAGGACTTCCACAGACAAGCCAGCAGGTCTGACATAAAATTGGCACCTCTGTCAGGCAGTATTTCCTTTGGGAAACCTACCCTGCTGAAAATCTCTAGCAAAGCATTTGACACCTTCTCGGCCTCAATGGAGGACAATGCCACTACCTCAGGGTATTGTGTAGAATAATCTACAATCACTAGGATATACTTTTTCCCTGTGGATCTTGGGGTAATCAGTGGACCCACAATATCCATAGCTACCCTCTGAAATGGCTCCTCAGTCACAGGCAAAGGCATCAAAGGAGCTTTCACCTTGTATCCTGCCTTGCCTATCTTTTGGCACTGCTCACAGGTCCTGCATTACCCTGTTACATCTCTGGAAATTCCAGGCCAATAGAAGTTTTGCAAAATACGCCTCTTTATACATTTTATGTCCATATGACCTACAAAGGGAATATCATGGACTATGGCTAGAAGTGACAGATGGTAAGCTCTAGGCACTACCAACTGCTGTACTCTCTCACCTTCTAGCCCTCCCTCAGGGGTCCACTCTCTGTACAGAATCCCTTTGTTCCAGCATACAGATTCCCCCTTCCCTTGAGAATCAGGTGCTTCCCTAGCTATCTGCCTCAGGCCTTGCAATGTAGGGTCTGAGAACTGAGCCTGTCTCAAGTCTCTCCTTGTAACCCATCCCAGCTCCCCTTCCACAGGAAGTCTGGCATCCTCTGACAGTGGTGCCTTACGGTCAGCCTGGGTACAACTACTCACCTCTACCTTTGCAGTTACCCTGTCCAAGGGAACATCAGTACCCATAAGCAGCTGTGGCTCACATTCAGTCTCACTGCTACAGAGCAGCTCCCTCCCTGAAGTAACCACCTCAGCAGTCCTGGCTGCATGTGTGCAGTCTGTCTGGGTCTCCCTCAGGCTACCAGACCCACAAGCTTGTCTCCTAGCCTCACTGCATGTAACTGCATAAGTACATAGTACCGCCTCATCCAAATCCTTCCCTGTCAGGACGTCTGCAGGATGGTAGTTCCATACCCCTGTTGTCTCAAGACAACCCACTGTTGGCATTTTGTCTTTCCCACTTACTGGCTCCCTCACCTTTGGTTCCCCACCTTGCCTCTGCGGACACATGTATGCCACATGGCCCCACTGGTTGCATTCAAAACATTTAACCCTAGCTCCTGGATGTGTACTTGGACTAGTGGCTTCCCCTGCTACTGCCGGATTCTGTTGGGGCAGTCTGTGCTGTCCACCATGGGTTCCTTTAGTCCCATGAGCAGTATTGGAGGTCCCTTTCCTGTGCAGGGTTTCCCTGCTGGCCAGGTATAGGTCTCCCTTCTACCCCAACTCCTCTGAAGTAGCACACTGTCTATCAGCTAACCAGATCTTCATGTCCTCAGGCAAAGTGCTAAGGGCTTTTTCCCTTACCAAAAGGTCTGTCAGTCCTTCAAAAGTGGTGACCTGATTTCCACTCACACAGCTATGAAAATAAGTGCTCAGTTCAGCAACATATTCACATACATTTTCATCTGCCGTGCATCTATGTTCACAAAACTTTTTCCTATACATTTCAGGTGTTAGCTTAAAACATTCTAATAAATGTCTTTTTTACAGCAGTATAATCCAAACAGTCAGTGTCATCCATTTTTGCTAAAGAAGTTACAGCTTTACCATGGAGTAAGGGGGTCAGAAACCATACCCAGAGCCCTTGGTCAACTTCATACTGTTTACATACCTGCTCAAACATATGAATGAAGCTATCAAAATTATCCCCCTCTTTAAACTGTGGAAGAAATTTACTGACCTTTTGTGCTTCTGGGGTCTGGTTACTCCCTTCCCCATTACCTCCATGACTCTGGCGAAGAGTCAGCATTTCCCTCTCATGCCTCCTCTGCCATTCATTTTCCTCAGCTTGTAGATTCCTCATTTTCTGGGCTGCTTCTAGTTCCATATGCCTGGCCTCCAACTCAAGTCTCTTTAGCTCCAGGTGAATTTTTAAGTCTACTGCAGAAAGATTGAGCTGTCCATTCCTTGAGGATATTGTATCTCCACTGTCAGTCTGATTGTCCTCCAGGCTGCTGTTTTCTGATGCAGCTGTAACCAAGGCTGCAATCAGGTCTGCTTTAGTCAGGTTTCCATGCACCAGTCCCATAGCCTGGCACATCTCCACCAGCTGGCTCCTTGTCAGCTTTCCATACTCTTCTGCTGACATTGTGCCTGCTCACCCTGACTAATACTAAGCCAACAAAAGAAATAAAAAAAATCTGATCTGAACTCTGAGTATATACTGTGTGGCTGTTTTAGAGTACAAAACACTTTTAGAGATCACTGTACATAAGCTACAGGAATTCACTCTACCCACACCACTACAAGCCAATTAGTGTGTGAAGTAGATCCTACCACTGCCAAACACTTGTGACAACCGTGCCCTGGTCCAGCAATCAAGAAGCCTCAATCCTCACCATTAACACCAGGGAGGTCATCTCACAGAAGTGAAAAGGATAACTAATACACACAGTAAAGTACAATTTCCCTTAAGTGTACGCAGAGATCACAGTCAGTCTGGGGCTGGTTGCTCCCTTGTTCACCAGGTCCCAAATAAGACTCCCCACTGGCACAGCTATAGGGTCCAGGTCTCAGCCTAGCTGGGCAAGCTAAAACCTCCAGTACCCTCTCTGTCCAACCAGTGCTTCGTGTCCCTGCCAAGTAGCTGAGACAACACACACACACTTTGAGATAAGTATTTATACAACTTCACAGACACTCCTGGGAAAGGCTGACAAAGATTCTCCATCTGTGCCCCTTTACCCAGACTATACAGTAGTAATTACTGCCACCACCCAACTAATAATATCAGCTACTAAAAGGCCCTTAAAAGGGTGTCCAATTATGACTGTGCAATATTATAATCCAATGGTAGTATGACTAACAGTCAAGGCTTACTTTAGAATGGCCTGTTACAATAACCTCTATAAATATCCAATGTACTCTAGAGCTTATCTCTACACAAACCAGCCACAGGTAGAAGGTTTTAAAAATATTTAATAATAAATAATTAAAACACAAGACAAAACTACTACACCACAGAGATATCTAAGAGTTCAGAGATCACACAGAAACTTAAAATAATACAGTAGGACAGGTCTGATTTCAAAGAAAAATACCTAATTAATATTTACTAGCTTTAACTAGTCCTACAAAAAATCACAGTGCTAAAACTTACATGTGTGCACAAGGCAAAGAGCCGATAAGTTGGATATCAAGATCAAAATGCTTCCGGTCTCTTGTGAGAAATAGTATTTAAACATTACTGACAAACATGTCTCTAAGGCCCTCCCAAATGACATCATTTTTGACACTTCGGTTTTCACAGGCAAACAAATGCATTATTTAGCAATCTAATAAACTTTAGCCTTAAAACAATGGGCATGAAACCTTCATCCAGACACACTGGGGCTGAATTCTAACATGCAAAGTCACAACATGCTTCACTGGGCCAGTAGAGTGCAATGTTGTCACATATTTTGCAGTTCCACATTTTACAGTGTTCTTTTACACTCAAAAAAAACATGCCTGTATTTTACATTTATTTACAAATGCCAGAATTATATATCAATTCTATTTGACTAGGCTGGCAGCCTTCGCCCATCTCTCACCAATCGCCACAGTTCTCATAATACATTTTCATGCAGTTAAAACTCCATCAGTTTACTTCTGGTCAAACACCATTTATATTCTGTTAATGTTTTGTTTTTCTTGAAAGAAAACCACCATTCTGTCCAAGATGCGTAAGAAAACTAAATCTGCATTGTCTCTCCATACTCTGTCCATGTAAGGTTTCCTTTAATAATGTTTTAAAATGCTTCCATATAACTTATAAAAACAAGTGTTAAAAGGTGACACTTTTGATTTTTATGTCTCCCAACATGTCCATCAACTCATGTGATCTGAAAAACAATATTCTATAATATGACTGTCTCATTCAAACTAATCATTATTTGAAAAAAATATAGGGGGAATTTAATAAAGCCTACACATTTTTTCCATGTAGGCATCATGCCGCGCTGCTAAGATGGCTGCAAACATTTTTGGATTCAGTAAGCACTGCTAAGCAGCTCGCTTGAGCGCACCGACACGGAAGCTTCCGTGATATGCAAATCACCTCATAAGCAGGTGAACTCATGCAAATTAGGCAGGTAGAGTGATCCAGCAAGCAGATAGGCAGCTCTGCAGACCCCATGTCAGTGTCCATAATGTACATGGAAAAAAATCCATGTACTGGAATGTAGACAGACAAAAGGGGCTGTAAAAATGTAGATAGATGGGAAGAAATGGCATACCACATACAGATATGAGCAAAAGTATCCGCCACATGTCTGAAAAATTAAAGGAAATAAGTTTAATTAAATTTATCTTTTTTAATAATCTGGGCATGTTTGCAGGGTGCACCACAGTGTGCAGACATGCTTTATAAAAAAAAAAATTGGAAAAAACAAAATTAATGTTATGTGACAGAAATGCATTACAGGACCCTGCATGGAGTATCTGCAATGGTGCATTGGTGCTGTTGCTAACATGGTATGGCTTGGAAGCATGTAGTTTCCAGGCTGCAAGCATGGATCCCTATACAAATGAGGTGGAATTACTGAACAGCATAAAGGGGTAATCGTGTCCCCATATCCCTTCTGTGTAGGCAGAGAACTATGTTGGTATTTACAGAGAAGGTAGCTGACATCAGGGGAGGGTGTGTCCAATAACTTCTAAGCTTATTTCAGCTTAGCTGCGCCTGTTAGCATGGTACGCTGCCGTGCTGAGCGTGCCTTTTCAGGGGGGTATGTGTACTCACTTCTAAGCTTTGTTTAGCTAAGGGGAGCATGTTACTGTGTGTTTGCATGGCATGTTGCTATGCTGAGCATGGAAATATGGGGGGCATGAGTACTAAGTGCTAAGCTTTGTTTACCTGTGGGGAGCGTGTTTGCATGATGCTGCAGTGCTGAGTGTATCTAAAAGTCAATGACATATTAATTAGTTTTGCCTCCTCTTTAACTTAAACTAGAGCCATTAAATTATGTTGATATATTAGGCAGGTGCACTGCATCATAGGTATACATATACCCTATAATCTGATTCGTCCCTCATACTCTGCACCATTGGAGTACAGACTTGTGAATTTTAACTGAATGAATGCTAAGGGGGTGCTGCAGATCTGCTACATCTGTATGTGCTAGATGCTGAAGTCAATTCTGCTGACAGTGGGCCTAAACAGAGAAGGAGAAAAGTGTTCAGGCCCAGATTAACCTTCCAAGGGGCTACATGAGCTGGAGATTGTAGACCACTACAGGATGGACAGGGACATACTAGAAGAACTCACTGAGCTCTGCCAGCCTCAGCTCAGACCCAGAGCCAACAGAGGGGAATCCATCCCAGTGGAAACAAAGGTATGTGTCGCCCTTAGGATACTAGCTACAGATACCTTTCAAAAACCAACTGGGGACATGATGGGGGTCTCACAGGCATCACTATCCAGGGTACTCCACCAATTCCTGGATGCCATGCTACCACATGCCAGTGAGCACATTTCTTTTCTCCTCACCCCTGAGGTGAGGTCCTGCAATATGCAACACTTTTACTGTGTAGTACACTACCCTGAGGTACTGGGTGTTATGTACACATCAACTCACCAGCCTGTGAGAATAGTGGAATCTATGTCAACCACAAGGGGTACCACTCCATTAACTGCCACGTCATGTGTAATGCCCAACTAATTCAAGAGCCCACCAGAATAGACAAAAAAAAAAAAGCAAAACAAACCATCATTGATTGGACACTAGTTAATAGCCCCAGGCATCACTATCACACTGGATGCTTACTTGATGGACTCAGTGACCCTAAGGAAACTAACCAATATCGCAAAGCCAATAATCTACAAACAAATAAGGGTCGACCGCAATATAAACCCAGAGGACCTAAACAACATTCTAAAGCAATGTAACTGGGAGCCTGTAAGAACCTTACACCTAGATCAAGCAGAGGACTATTTCAACAATATGTTCCTCTCAGTTTTAAATTCAATAGCTCCAATCAGGAAGATAAAAGCCTCTTCCTAACTCTATAGGAGTGCCACAAGGCTCAGTACTGGGCCCACTACTTTTCTCTGGTTTTACATTCTACACAGCTCCTCCAGACAAGTCACTATAATTCAGTATGCAGATGATTCCACACTCATCTGTGCAGCCCCATCTATTACCACCATTCTTTGCTATTGAAAGTTGAATCACTAACATCCAACTCATTCTTAACCCCAGTAAAACCAAATTACTCTTGTGTTCCGCAATAAAACAAAATCTACCCCCTCAACTTTCTCTATCTCATCTAGAAATGGCACAATAATTTCTCCATCCACCCCTACAAAATTCCTAGGGATAGAACTAGACAATAACCTATCTTTTGACATTCACATAGCACAAACCATCCAGAAAGTTCATAAAAAATGGGAACCGTCTATAGACACAAAAACTTCCTCACAGATAAAGCAAGAATTACCTTAGCTCAACCTCACTTCTTATCAACACTCACATATGCAGCGCCAATCCTAACCCATATTAAAAAAACTGATTTGGATAAGTTAGAGACATAACAAGATAACCAAATTTGCCAACAACTCACCCTTTAGAGCCCATCACTGTCAAGTATGCAAGAAATTCAATGGCTAGAATTTCCTCACTTACTAACTTACCAACAACTCACTTATGTCTTTAAAATTGTTAACTACCCAGAAAAAAAAACAGCCCTAAAGCAACTACTAACCTCTTAGTCTGCCAGTTGCCCCCTGCACTCATATAATAAACCTCTCCTCAGTATTACAACTGCTAACAATACTGCTGGTAAATCCCCATACTCCCATATCCTAGCCAAATAATGGAACAAACTCCCTACTAATATAACCTCTACAACTACTAACATGCAATTCAGAAAACTACTCAAACCACATCTCAGGGAAACCTGGATCTGCCCATGTATTATATGACAATTGCCTTCCAAATTCTTCTTGTTTCCACTTGTTGCACTACTCACATTAGCAGCAAGTGTAAACTGTTCAAACTCTATGTACTGCTATGCAAATATAGCATTTATAGTCATATTATTTCCGGCTTATTTTGTAACTGTCAATCTAATTATATCTCAATTCTGCAATGCAATGAATGTCTGTGATTGTAAAAAAATTGTTATATATTACTCTATGTATTTCGCTGTGACGTACCTACTTACTATGTGTTAATTTGTGGAGCTTTTCTCCCCAGGCATTCACTGAAAATGGACCTGGTCCGGTTGGATTTTTCCGGTTAATAAATGTGAAATAAAATAAATAAATAAATTATCATGAATGTGTGTGCTGGCAGCCCTGGCAGTTATCACAACTCTCATATTTGGCACCCATCACAGCTGTACCAGATGTTTGTAAGAGGGGACATCCTACACGGCCATTTACTGGGGGATACTGGCTACGCACTGAAACCGTGGATGAAGACACCCATCAGAAATGTGTACACACCCACGGAAAAATGCCATAATGAGGCACACACACAAACTAGGAACATCATAGAGCATGTGTTTTGGCTTCTGAAGTCACAGTTCCAGTGCCAGTATATATCTGGTGGAGCCCTGCAGTAAACTCCAGCCACATGTGCAAAGATATTCACAGTATGTGTCATGCTACACAATATGATCCTGCAAAAACAGCTGCAGCAGGATCAGTAAAGGGAAGAGATACACAGCCCCCCACCAGTGCCTAGGTCACCACAGCCACACTCACAGGAGTACTAGGAGGAGGAACCCTCTGATGATGTTCCTGTATGCAGATGTAGGTGTGCCCTAACTTTCTAGCCCAACGGTTCCTGGAGTTCATAAATTCAAATGCCATGGAACAGCTAGTCACTGTTCCCACGAGAGGAGAAAATATACTAGATCTCATTATCACAAACATGGGGACAAAATGCTCCACACCTGAAGTATATCCCTCATTGGTGAGATCTGATCATAAACTAATCTCACTGGAAATCCACATCCCGCCCCCACCCCAAACAAAAAAGACCACAGTGAAGAACTTCTCTAAAGCAAACTTCACACTACTCAAGACTGGTGTGGTATCCTTCAAGGCCCCTGAGCCAGTGGAAACCACAACCCAAGCTGTGGAAGCCCTTACAAATGCCTTCTATGAACACCTCCAGGACTGCATGGATCAGGCAATCCCAAATAAAACCAAGACTCTTTCCACAAAGGGCAAGCGTCCAGTCTGGTGGACCCCAGCCATTAACAAACTTTACAATAAGAGGAGAAAGCTATTACATGATAGAACAAAATCCATAAAAGGGAAGTCACCCCTGATCATTATTAGTAAAAAATACGAGCACTCATAAAATCAACTAAGGCCAGTTTTGAGAGAAAAATTGCCATGGATTCAAAGGACAATCATAAGGCCTTTTTCAGCTATGTTAGGAACCTGGGTGGAAACTCCCAGATATGCTCAGAATTAGTTCAAAATGATACAAAAATCACTGAACCCACAGACATTGCCAACATACTGGCAGACAGGTTCAGTGCAAACTTCACCCTCTCCCCCAAAGGAGAGATAACTATCCCAGCAGAGTGTAGCCTCCCAGACATCTCAAATGCGCAGGTGAAAGCTGCTCTCTCTAAAGCTAAAAACACAGCATCAATGGGACCGGATGGTGACCCAGCTGTGTGCTACACGAGCTAAATGAGGAATTAAACCCGCACATAAAGCAGCTGTTTAATCTCAGCCTTACCACAGGATACATGCCCAAGGAGTGGCGTACGGCAACTGTGGTCCCACTCCACAAAGGCGGTGCCTCTATGGACCCTGGTAATTACCACCCCATAAGCTTAACAAGTCTAGTCTGCAAAGCTATGGAGAGGATCATAATGGAGCTCATAAACAAAGATATAGGGGACTTGCAGACATTGGACCCGACCCAGTTTGGCTTCGTCAAGGGCAGATCATGCCTTTTGAACTTGGTCGACTTCTTCGAAACAGTCACCAAGGCCATTGATGAGGGAAAGGCAGTCCATACAGCCTACCTTGACCTTGCAAAGGCCTTTGACACAATACCCCACTCGGGTATTGTAGAAAAACCTACCAGCTTAAATGTAAACCCATATGTCACAAGATGGGTTGCAAACTGGCTTAAGGACAGAACCCACAGGGTTAGAGTTGCTGGCGCTATGTCAGACTCCAAGCTGGTCACTGGCGGTGTCCCACAGGGCTCGGTCCTTGGCCCCTATTGTTCGGCATCTACTTCTCAGAAGTACAGGCCAACATGGGAGGACTTTGGCTGACAAAGTTTGCAGGTGACTGCAAACTGGGCGCCATAGTGGAAAGTGCATCGGACACGGATATCCTTCAGAAGGGACTCACGGAAACAGATAGCTGGTGCCAGAGCCATGGTCTGAAGTTAAACACCAAAAATGTATAGTCATACCCTTCGGGAAAAACAAGGTAACCCCAAGCTACCATATAGGTGGCAATCCACTAAGCACAGAAGAGGTTATCAGGGACCTGGGGACCCAGGTTGACAGTGGCCTTTCTTTTAACACTCACATTGCTAAAGTGGTTAGAAAGACCTTCTACATTGCCCACCTGATCATGAAGGGATTCACATCCAGATCTAGTGAGGTCATTGTTCCCCTGTACTCTTCACTTATCAGACCAATGATCGAGTACAATGCCCCATTCGGGATGTATCGCACCCGACATCTGCAGCAATTGGAGAGACCCCAAAAGTTCCTCACCAAAAGGATAAAGGGACTCCAAAATCTGTCATATGCTGCCAGATTGAAGAAACTCCAGCTCTATTCAGTTGCATGCCGTCTGCTCAGAGGTGACATGTGCCTGACATACAAGGCCATGTCCAACCCGGAATTAATGGACATGCTCCACCTCAAAAATCCAAATCCACCAAAACCACTAGAGCAAGCGACTTAAACCTTAGCACGGATATAAATAGGGCGTGCTGGAGGGATAGATTTATCACTCAGAGACTCCCTATGCTGTGGAATAAAATCCCGGTCCATGTGAGGCAGAGCACCTCGCTGGCTCTGTTCAAGAGAAATCTTGACCTGTGGATGGGAGATCGTAGGTTTATCCCGGGAATCATCTCTGTGTCACTGCTGGACAGAGGCACAACAAACTAATGGGCACAGTATTTTATCATATAAGGGGTGGCGTAAGCCACAAAAATTTGGGCTAGGCTTATAAATGCCTTAGGACAGATAGCCTAGTATAAACCTATGAACCTATGAACCCTGGCTTTGGCTAAGAGACAAAACATGACACATTCACTGACAACCTAGGGCCCTAGGGACTATCACCTTACTCCTACTTAAGTGCATATTATAAAATTGTTGATGCCAGGCAACCCACACAACCTGTATGTATCCATGTACTGGCTGTGTACTACTTGCATCACACAGAGTCAGCCCTGAACTACAGTTCTACCAACTGCTGCATTCACAAGGTGAGTCTCTAACCTACACACTTGTTGTCAGGATTAATATAATATGGTATTGTGTGTATGGATCTGCTGCATTTATGCAAGGAAATATAGTGGGCTATTTGGACAGCTGTAACATCCACATGGGACTACAGACCAATAGTATGTGTCCCCTAATAATCACTAGGCCTCATGGTTGGAATATTCACTACATTAGTCAAGGAAAATGTTAAACAGTGGGGTCACATGATATTTGGACTACTGTCTATCCCAGAAGATAATTTGCTGTTGTTCCCCTACCCCCAACACAGCAATGTTCCCATATAACTACTTTAACAGTAAGTCAGTAATGGTATATCAGCAGACCAAGCAATCTCAGGGCTGTAACATAGTACTCCAACACACATTTTATGTCCCGTGTAAAGCAGAAATAACAATGTACATATTTATGCTGTTGAATGTGTGATGAATGACTCCTCTCTGTCTGGCAAGCTGTGTGGCTCAGTGAATTAGGGAAGTTAGCATGGCTGATGGTGTTGATGGTTCTAATCTGGAAGCATTCACATCTTTTGTACGTGTGGTATTATTATGTCAGTATTTTCACATACTGTCAGTCTGTGTGTGGGTAATACTATGAACCTCAGTCACATATTAAGTACAGTAGACAGCTGGGGAATGCCATGGACATTTTAAGTGAAGTGCAGTACTGCAGAAACAGGGAGAGATGTCAATACCTCTCAATAACATACCTCTCAACCTCTTAGTGCAAGAAACCTGGACAAAGCCCAACAAAATGGCTGGACTAAGGCCTACAAATGGGGGCATATTTTAAATACTGCTCTCATAAACTTAAAAAAGTTGCTAGAATAACAGAGTTTGTTTCAACAGACAGGCATTTTTCTAAAGGATTTGAAATCAGAAACTCAAATGTTTGCATAGGCGAATTTAGGCATGGGTGCAGGGGTGTGCATCGCCCCCTTTTTAAAGCAATTAAGACTCCTTGATGATTAAAAAATGCATTGCACTGTTATTTTGTTGAAGTCGGAAAATGTACATTCTTCCGTTTCAACTTAACAACATTTTTTCTAAAAAGCATCAGAGATGCGATCAGCAGTCAGGTGATCTATACAATGATCATGAACTGCTTCTCCAAAGGCATGTTGGTCTAATTGAGTGATAGGTCATAGAGATCGAGTTCTATTTATCATGGATGACAATTAAAGTATAATATTGAATGGGTGGCAGATGCTTTCAAGGTGGTACTTCCAGGAATGCAAGGTTCCTGCCATTGAAGTATACTTGCGAGATATAATTCTTAAGTAGGTTGTGCTGGGGACTTGGGAGTAAAACCTTGGTAAAATTACGTCTCCATTTTGACTACCTCTGTCTTTCTAAATGTTAAGATTTATCAGTGGCGAAAAGTAGCAATAAAAATTCAAAGTGGCATATTCCTGTAAGGAGAATTAACTACATTTACAAACACCCAACTCCACCCTCCTGAAGAAAAGTGGAACTACAAATGTGCAAAAAAAAAAAACTCAAAGGTTTAATGGGAGCAGATTATTACTCTTGCCTTATTATTCATCTACGCTATGGAGGATAAGAATCTCAATCTGTTCCACAATACTTTAATAAGACTCCCCAGGTTTACACATGTTCAAGAGCTGTTTATTCTAGTGCGTTTTCTGCTTTACTATTGCATGGCAAATCAATAAAAAGAAAGTGATTGTTTAGATTAGGAGCACAGTTCTAGCTTGTGTAGGCATGGCTGGTGCCGACTTGATTTGACATCCCGATGGTGGCTTTGGTTTGAAGGTTAACCCTTTCTGTCTCAACTGGGAGTAGGGGTCAAAGGGCCTAAATTGGGGTTGTTTTGTAAATATCATTATAATCCTATTTGAGAAGTTAATAGAACAGCAGTTGTGTGTGTGTGTGTGTGTGTGTGTGTGTGTGTGTGTGTGTGTGTGTGTGTGTGTGTGTGTGTGTGTATAAATAACACACAGCAACATGAACAGATTTACACTACAGCTATAACACTTTGAAGATAAATAACAAGTACAATATTTACATTAATATTCCAAAGGTGTGAAAAATGAAGAAGCTAAGGAGGAAGTGGATGAAAGAGAAGAAATGGTAGTTCATGTAATATGAAGTTCATGTAATATGCTCCTTTTGGATGGAGAAGCAATGGACTTTCTTGAGGCAGAACTGTAGCTACCTCATCAGGTAACCTATGAAGATCCTGAAATTGGTGATTCCCCCCCCAGTCAAAATAAATAAATAAATAAATAAATAAAACCTCACTGCTCCTGCAACTGTAGCAATCGTCTTACTAAAATTGCAACAAGCAGCACTCTGCACACAATCACCTCACACTAACCACTTCAGCTGTGACTGGAAACACAGTATTCACATTCATTCATGATGTGGAGAAATCCTCTCAGCCTCATGAATCACTGACAGTCCTGTTCTCCTTCACCACTATCACCTGACAGTCAGCCCTCCTGACAGCTTGCTTTTGGGGCAGTCACCACCTTCACCCCACCCTAGTTATGGTTCTGCCTTGAGGATATATTTTTAGTTGAAGTCTGAAGCTAGGATAAGAGGAAAGTTCTTTTTCATACATGGGGTAGGATTGCAAAAGTGCAGGAGTCATAGCAGAGAAGGAATGTTCAGGGAGGTGTAGTCTGATTGCTGGAAGGGAGAAAGTTTTGCACAGTAATAGTTCAAAGAGCCAAGCTCCACGTAAGAATTCAGCTGTGTTTAAATTTAAAATAAGCCATTTGGGTTTAATAAGAGTGAGTCAGTGGTGGGATGGTGCTCCAAAGGAGATGAGTTTGTGATGAAGCAGCAGATTTTACTGGTGATGATGATGTTGCCTCACAAGAAGAGGTTCCCCAGTTTGATTCTCAGCTGCTATTCAGCAAAGCTGTGTAAACTTGAATCTTATAAATGTAAAAAAGTAACATTTATGGATGGATTGTAAAGAAAAAGAGAATAAACTGGGTATTATAAACCAGAATAAAAAGAAAGAACAAGAAAGGATTAAAGATGAGGTATAAATAGAGGAAACTTTAGAAAAGAAATGAGATACTGAAGAAATAATGAAGGAGTTGAATTAGAGATAGAATCAAAGAAACAAGTTGGAAAATGGCAACATGGAAAAAGAATTCCTTTGGTAGAAGAGTTAAGGATAGAAAAAGAAAAATTAAAGCCGTTAATATAAAGGAAAAGAAGAAAATAAATGAATAAAGTTTTCCTTATAAGAAATTAGTATAGGATGGTATCTCCTAAACTAAGAAACAGGGAAAGGAATAATTTAAAATACTTCTATGAATGTTAATAGTATGAAAAATACTACTAAAAGGATAGCAACTTTACAGAGATGCGATCAGCAGTCAGGTGATCTATACAATGATCATGAACTGCTTCTCCAAAGGCATGTTGGTCTAATTGAGTGATAGGTCATAGAGATCGAGTTCTATTTATCATGGATGACAATTAAAGTATAATATTGAATGGGTGGCAGATGCTTTCAAGGTGGTACTTCCAGGAATGCAAAGTTCCTGCCATTGAAGTATACTTGCGAGATATAATTCTTAAGTAGGTTGTGCTGGGGACTTGGGAGTAAAACCCTGGTAAAATTACGTCTCCATTTTGACTACCTCTGTCTTTTTAAATGTTAAGATTTATCCGTGGCGAAAAGTAGCAATAAAAATTCAAAGTGGCATATTCCTGTAAGGAGAATTAACTACATTTACAAACACCCAACTCCACCCTCCTGAAGAAAAGTGGAACTACAAATGTGCAAAAAAAAAAAAAAAAAACTCAAAGGTTTAATGGGAGCAGATTATTACTCTTGCCTTATTATTCATCTACGCTATGGAGGATAAGAATCTCAATCTGTTCCACAATACTTTAATAAGACTCCCCAGGTTTACACATGTTCAAGAGCTGTTTACTCTAGTGCGTTTTCTGCTTTACTATTGCATGGCAAATCAATAAAAAGAAAGTGATTGTTTAGATTAGGAGCACAGATCTAGCTTGTGTAGGCATGGCTGGTGCCGACTTGATTTGACATCCCGATGGTGGCTTTGGTTTGAAGGTTAACCCTTTCTGTCTCAACTGGGAGTAGGGGTCAAGTGCCTAAATTGGGGTTGTTTTGTAAATATCATTATAATCCTATTTGGGAAGTTAATAGAACAGCAGTTGTGTGTGTGTGTGTGTGTGTGTGTGTATAAATAACACACAGCAACATAAACAGATTTACACTACAGCTATAACACTTTGAAGATAAATAACAAGTACAATATTTACATTAATATTCCAAAGGTGTGAAAAATGAAGAAGCTAAGGAGGAAGTGGATGAAAGAGAAGAAATGGTAGTTCATGTAATATGAAGTTCATGTAATATGCTCCTTTTGGATGGAGAAGCAATGGACTTTCTTGAGGCAGAACTGTAGCTACCTCATCAGGTAACCTATGAAGATCCTGAAATTGGTGACCCCCCCCCAGTCAAAATAAATAAATAAATAAATAAATAAAACCTCACTGCTCCTGCAACTGTAGCAATCGTCTTACTAAAATTGCAACAAGCAGCACTCTGCACACAATCACCTCACACTAACCACTTCAGCTGTGACTGGAAACACAGTATTCACATTCATTCATGATGTGGAGAAATCCTCTCAGCCTCATGAATCACTGACAGTCCTGTTCTCCTTCACCACTATCACCTGACAGTCAGCCCTCCTGACAGCTTGCTTTTTGGGCAGTCACCACCTTCACCCCACCCTAGTTATGGTTCTGCCTTGAGGATATATTTTTAGTTGAAGTCTAAAGCTAGGATAAGAGGAAAGTTCTTTTTCATACATGGGGTAGGATTGCAAAAGTGCAGGAGTCATAGCAGAGAAGGAATGTTCAGGGAGGTGTAGTCTGATTGCTGGAAGGGAGAAAGTTTTGCACAGTAATAGTTCAAAGAGCCAAGCTCCACGTAAGAATTCAGCTGTGTTTAAATTTAAAATAAGCCATTTGGGTTTAATAAGAGTGAGTCAGTGGTGGGATGGTGCTCCAAAGGAGATGAGTTTGTGATGAAGCAGCAGATTTTACTGGTGATGATGATGTTGCCTCACAAGAAGAGGTTCCCCAGTTTGATTCTCAGCTGCTATTCAGCAAAGCAGTGTAAACTTGAATCTTATAAATGTAAAAAAATGTAACATTTATGGATGGATTGTAAAGAAAAAGAGAATAAACTAGGTATTATAAACCAGAATAAAAAGAAAGAACAAGAAAGGATTAAAGATGAGGTATAAATAGAGGAAACTTTAGAAAAGAAATGAGATACTGAAGAAATAATGAAGGAGTTGAATTAGAGATAGAATCAAAGAAACAAGTTGGAAAATGGCAACATGGAAAAAGAATTCCTTTGGTAGAAGAGTTAAGGATAGAAAAAGAAAAATTAAAGCCGTTAATATAAAGGAAAAGAAGAAAATAAATGAATAAAGTTTTCCTTATAAGAAATTAGTATAGGATGGTATCTCCTAAACTAAGAAACAGGGAAAGGAATAATTTAAAATACTTCTATGAATGTTAATAGTATGAAAAATACTACTAAAAGGATAGCAACTTTACAATGGTGTAACAATTGTGATGGTGACTTAATTCTGACACATGAAGAAAATCTACCGTTGCCAGAAATTGGAACTCTTTTCCCCTATCCGTGTCCACTGCTCCCTCCACATCCATATTCAAAAACTCCCTCAAATCACACCTTCTTAGTACCTGGTTATACCCTTGTATCACATAACCCTACCCATACTATTATTAACTCCCCAAACTCCTCTCTGATCCCCTGTAGGCTTGGTCATCTGAAAGTGTACTTTTAACTGTAGAATCTTACTCGATATATTTTCTTCTCTTACCAAAGTATAACTGACATTGCCTTTTTACCTATGTTCTATATCTTCTTTTACCTGGAGTGTTTTATTAATTTCTTGTTATGTTACTATGCTCAACACACATGATGTCACCTGTTTTGTGTATTATGCTGGATGTACTGTATTTGTATAACTTGATGCTGGAGCTTTTCTCCCCGGGCCTCCACTGAAAATGGACCGGGTCCAGTCGGAATGTCCCGGTTAACAAATGTAAAATAAATAAATAAAACAGGGAATGAACAGTGTTTAGGAATAGCAGTTCTATGTAGAAGAGTAGTGAAAATTCTGGATGTTATATTAGTTAAAATGGGAAAAAAACAATTATAGATATAAGATGGCAAGGAAAACTATATAGAATTATTACTATATATGTATATTTGACTAGTAAAGAAAGGGAGAATCTATTTCAGAAAATATTGGATTATGTGTTTATAAACATCGACTTAATATTTTATTTATTTATTTAACATTTTTTTACCATGAAAGTCCGACTTAGAATGAAACCAATTTTCAGTGGAGGCTCAGGGAGAAATGCTCCAGATGTATTTCTTTGTCCGTGGGAGGAAACCAGAGCACCCAGAGGAAACCTACATGAAAGCAGGGAGGACATGTAGACTCCATACAGAAGGCTTTACAGCTGAGAATCGAACCGGAGAATCTATTGCTGTGAGGCAACAATGCTACTGCTGCACTACTGTGCCATCCATAATAATTACAGGAGATTTTAACTGTAACTTAAGGGAAAAGAAAAGAAAAGAGGAAAAGATACAAAAAAGATGATGAGAATAGTAAAATGGAAATTTAGTTATATGGCATAAAAACACGGACTTACAGAAGAGGTACTTTAAAATCTGAAATAGAATTTTTGGTATCAGAAGGAATAGGTATAATGGAAGAAAAACTATTGCAACAGATTTTTCAGATCATTTGCCAATATGTTTGGAAAATGTATAACAATAAAGAGTATATAAAGATAGGAAAAGGTATAAAAAGAATGAATTAAAAGGAAAGTGATGAAAATGTAACGAAAGGTATTAAGCAATTATGGAAGTATCACATTAATATGAAAGCATTTTATGTTTATTGGTTGGAATGGTGGATTGCTTTTAAAAGAAAATATAAAGATGGTTATAGATTTTGGATAAATAAAGAAAAGAAAAGCATGAATATGCAAAAATATATGAAGATGCAATGAATAAGTTAAAAAATAATAATATAAACTATTAGAAAAGGAAAAAGAAATTGATAAGAAAATTTATGAAAAAAATACAGAACTGTGTGTATAAACAAACCAGAAAGAAAAGAGGAAGTTTTACTTTATTTAGCAAGATAGTGAATGCGGATAGTACCATAATGTGAGAGATAAAAGATAAAGAAGGTAATAAAAAGAAAAGTCAGCAACTAACTGTGGAAATTGTAAATTATGTGGAGGAAACATTTAGTGTAAAAAAGACATAAGAAATTGGAAGCAAAACATTTTCTGAACAAATTAATAATTTGGAAAAGAGATCACATTATATGAATTATAAAAAGCATTTAAACAGTTATTGAATCAGCATCAGGATCGATAGTATTGGGTTTGAAATATATAAAAATGTAGAAAGAAGGCAAAAAACTATTTAATATGTGTATTCAATAAATGGTTAAATGAAGGATTAAAATATAAGGAGTGGTGTAGTGGAGTCTTAAATTTTATATGGAAAAGTGGGAAGATATAAAAAAAATGGAGATCCATAGTTTAAGTAATGACACCTTAAAACACAAACAGTACAAATGCCAAAGTGCTTTTTAATGCTGTTTCTTTTAAGAGTGGCTAAATTGCAGTCTTTTGTGAATCCTGAATTGTACTACTTCGACTCATCTACCATCACCCTTAACACCTAACTTCACTAGCTGTCAAAGTGTTAAGGGTAATTTGATCTACCTGCTGTGATTGACAGCTCACAGCAAGAGACTTGACTCATATACTGTTTCCTTGTTCTAGCCTTCACTTTCTGTATGGGTATGGGAAGGACCGGAGAGCTGTGACATCACAGCATGGGTAGGTTTTTAGGATGGTTGTGGTGATGTTTGGGGAGGGAATTGGCCAGAAACCTACCTATATTCATTGGCCTTGATGACATCAATGAATCTGAGATTGCAGCAAGCTTTTCCATGGTGGGATAAAAGTTTTTTTTTGAAAGTGAAACCACCACAGTACATTAAGGTACTGTTCTAGTAGAGAGAAACAGTCAGTTTAAAATATCTTAAATTTTCTATTGTTCATTCATAGCAGGGACTGTAAATAGAGAGAAAAATGACAGAGAAGTTGAGCATTTAATAATAGAATGCCATTGTTGTCTAATTTTTAAACAGAAGCATTACTTTTTATTTATTTTTTTTGGTAAAATGTTAACACTTATTTAAAACTACATTTTCTATGCAAAAACAGGTATTATTTTACTTTCTGGTGTTGGGGTATGTGTTTAAAGTACTTTTTACTGCATTTTTTTGGGGGAAAGCTCCTTTTTTACAACTTAACCAGCACATTTTTATAGCTTAACCATGAAACAACCTACTAATTCCTTGATGGTACCTTCTTCCAGCCACAAAAAGAAAAATATTGTGAATCAGCCTTTGCCAGAACATCAAGGTGATATATTGCCTCAGCTGCATGGAGAGGGGGGGGTGACTGCTGTTGCCAAAGCTAGTTCCTCAGACCTCTCATCTTTTTTCTTAGGTACTACTTGTGTAGTCCTTACAACCACAATGGACCAGGAGTTAGACATGTTCTTTGTGGCTGCTGGTCTGCCATTGTTTGGCAGGGAAGAAGCATCTTTGTCTGTTCATTGAGACAGGGTGGGAATCCCTCTCTTAGCTAGAAAGCTGTGCCTAAACCTAAGGGGGGGTGATTGCTGGCTGTTCTGGGTCTATTTCTTTATGAATTCCTCTCAAAAAGAAACAAAATACTGAATGTGTATTCTCCTGTCTCAGTGACACTGGACAGGAGTAATTTATTGGGCTTAGCACAGGGTTTAGAGCAGGTTTTTGACCCTTCCTATATGGCAAGTTCTGTTAAAAGAAAAAGGACTTTTTCCTTTCCTGAAGAGATTTAGAGTTTGACCCATAAAAGGAGTGAGAGGGAATAGATGATGCAATATCTCCACAGATTTCTGATACATATTTTGAACACAGTGTGACTTTGCAGATTACCTGCAAATGATGCTCTTTCTCTGAGACTATTTCGAGAATCAATCAGTTGTTTCGGTGGGAAAACAATGTTGTTTCCTCAGTCCCTCAGAAAATGTTATGATTTACTACAACTGCAATTTCCTGAACATACTAACATTCCTCCTGATCTTTCTGTTTTGGTGATGTTTTTGTCACAGTCTGCAATTTCCCTGACAATCAGCCTGCTGCTCCCCAAACCAGATAGATTAAATTAGGTTCCTCAGTCTTTTAAGTTTTTATAAACTAGTCCTAGACCTGACCCAACAGCTATAGCATTCATAGGTTCATAGATTAGTACTAGGCTAACTGCCCTTGGTGGCCATTTTAAGCCTAGCCAATTATCCCATGTGAGAATGAAACCCTGCACTTTGAGTCTGTAAGGCAAATATCTTAAACCATTATGCCAATCTCCCTCTCCCAGCTGCTGCTAAGCATTTTATTAATACTAATCTATTTCCTTCTTATAAGGATGAGAAAGCTTTTGATAAGTTTTGAAAAAATAGTGTATGCTTCTACAAATCTTGTATTTAGAATTCTTAGCTGTCAAGCTCACATGTTGAAATTTATCCTGACATCTTGTGAGAATATGAAGAATGTTTTAGCATTGATTGCCTCTTGTGAGTAAAAATCTGCTTTGTATATTGTGGCTTCTATCTGCACATGACTCTACTGATGTCACTTCCAGGCTTGCTGCCACTGGAACTAAACCTCCCAGCAGATATAAACAATGAAATGCTAAATTCTCCCTTGGATAGAGGATTAGTTTTTGGATGTTTTGCTGCAGAGGTGTTTAAGTGTAATTAGAGGGAGAAGCTGATTCAAGGGATCTTTCAGATTTTTCGGCCCTTCTTTTCCACGTTTACCAATAGATTCTATCCATTGTCTAACTTTCGATAAAAATCAAAATAAATAGTCACAATCTGCCAATAAACATATGTTTACAAAGCAATGGCAGGGAGGTTCCAAAAAGAAAGTAGGGTCCCTCAGAAGAAAGGACAGTCTAATAAAGCTGTATGAGTAAATGATGGACTTTCCTCCCTCCTACCACCCTAGCAGTCCTTTAATTTTTCCAGAAGTCAGACCCTCTGTTTCTGTCCTTGGCAACAGCTTGTTTCAGACAGATAGGTTCTGAGAGATTGCAGATGGCAGTGTGAATCTCTCTCTCCTTTTAAGGGAATTCCTTTTGTTCCATTAGACAAAACTCTTCTTTTCCCTCCTGTCATTCAGCATATGTTGGCTCAGGGGGTGATAGAGAACGTCCCTCCTCCTCAGTTATGGGAAGGATTTTATTCAAAGATTTTTATGATGCTAAAGAAAGAACCCCCTTGGAGACCATTTCTGGACCTTTCCTTTCTGAACCAGTTTATGATACTGCCCACGTTCGAAATGTTGTCACTTCACAACTTGTGACTCCTTATTCCACATTTTAGTTTCCTAGTAACCTTAGATTTAGAAGATGCATATTACCATATCCCAGTAGATCCAGATTTCAGGTGTTTCTTAAGGTTTTATGCGCCTGGATCATATTATCAGTTCTCTGCTTTACCCTTTGGGTTACGTACTGCTCCAACGGAGTTCACAAAGTGTCTAGCTTCTGTAATAGCCTACCTCAGACTGCAGAGTATTCACATTTTCCTTATTTAGATGACTTGCATATCTATGCAGAGTCTTTTTCAAACTGTCAAGAATAACTCATTTTAGTAAGTGATCTCCAACACAAGGTGAGATTCCAAAAGAACATTCACAAGTCTTTTCTGACTCCATCTCACAAGATTGTTTTTCTGTGGTTTCTGCTGTACATCACAGTTGACAAAGCTTTTCTTCCACAGGAAAAAATAGATCTGTATTTGGAGCTATTGCTATGATTTCCACTCGGATGTCCATCTCTGTAAGGGAATTTCTCGAGATACTGGATCTCATGGCTTCAATGCTACTTATGATTTCTCTTGCAAGACTCCACATGATAAAGGTACAATGGTACCTGAAATCTCTATGATCCCAGCACCAACATCCATAGACCCCTCACATTTTAATTTTAGGATTTTGTGAAAAGGAAGTGTATGTGTTGGAAATACCAAATCTCTCAGAATCCAGGTTTTCCATTCTCACATCCTGCTCAAGCAGACAGTAACAAGTAGAGCCAGATCATGTTCAAATGGGGTCCTAGGCAGAATAAGAGATAAGGGCCCTCCCAAAGCAGCCCCCTGCAGCAGCCCCTTCCCCAGCCATTCCACTGTTCCAGTATGTGGTTATTTCTCCCCAGTTATCACAAAACACTGTTGACCTTTAAATGTGCATATTGTTTTCTTCTTTACTTTTGCGGTGATTACAGATATTGAAATTGGTGTTAAATTAAAATTTTATAGCACAGGAATCAATAGCCACTTGCTAAACAAAACAAAGTCTCACAGAGAAAACAGACTTAGCATGAACAGTAAAATTCACTACCCTTGAAACTCACATTCATTGAAACAGCATTAAATCCCACATTCAAAGAAAATGCATATGAGCAGTGGAGGATTAAGTTTACATTTGGGCAGTTTTCAAACCATAGGCTCCTTGCACACATTTTTAGGGCCATGCATACATGTATTCTTTGAGTTACCTTTCCGATTATATTAAATTATATTCCTTGTAGAATACAGCAACAGTTGTTAGAATGTGTTTTAAATTTGTAGTTTTGAATATTCTTCCAGTAAGCAATGAAACATGTATGAACCAATAATGACAACACTACCAATTTTGGAAATTTTCAACCATAAAAGGCCACTCAAACTTCTGTCATTACAATCCACCAATATCAGTCAATATGCACATAGTAGGGATGTACTGGTCTTCAAAGGATCAGCGTGATCTACATGAAAGAATGTCAATGGTGCTGTGCAGGGATTTGTGTTGAGCCATGTCTGTTAAGATATTCATATATTATGTCAAAAGACAATTTTCAGTAAAACAGTTTGCTCTGAATATGCAATCATTTATTGTATCTATCTATCTATCTGAAGCTGTAAGCATTTCTTATAGCTATCTATCAATGAAAAATACATGTATGAAAGATCAATACAGAGATTTAGACACAGTACCCTTTTTACACATTCCATGCAGATGAAGTTATTACATGTATATATGTGTGTGTGTGTGTGTGTGTGTGTGTGTGTGTGTGTGTGTGTGTGTGTGTGTGTGTGTGTGTGTGTGTGTGTGTGTGTGTGTAAGGAAGATGCCTAAAGGGTGCAGCAGCATAGAGAAGGAAAGAAAAGTTAAAGAGTTTGGAGGTGGAAAATAAGAAGCTGGAGAAACATTTGCTTGATATGGAGTATCAGAATGCAGATAAAGATTCCTGTGTGTGAATGATACAAATGATAAGAGTTTAGCTGTCTCAGTGGAGAATGAATTAAGAGAATCTGTTGGAGTGGTGCAGATAACGGAATCAGAAGGGATTGCAGATGATGTTCTGGACATAATAATCAACCAGGATGACCCAGTAGACAATTCTGCTGTTTCATGGAGTGAGAAGTCAACCCCCGTCCCACTTTATGAATCTCACGCCAGTAGTCAACGAACCAGACTGCGCCCCCCCCCTGCCTTTTGCAGATTCCTGGATCAGCCACTGGTTTGTCATTATTTAGTGACTTCAGTCCTCAGGTTATCCAAGTGATTTGCCAGAAAATGACAAATTGTATGAGGAACAGACCAAATTTATGAGCCAAAACTCAGGACATTCTGCGAAACTCTGTACAGTTCAGAGGTATGGTCTGTAACACACAAAATCGAAGACTGGAGTACAGGTAGGTGTGGCCTGGAATCACTTTATAAGTGCTGACAGTCCCACTGGGCATGTCCAAACACTTAGTTAAAATGAGAGCAATTTTGTTGCCCCATCATCAGAATGACCTGTTATGTATAGATATGTCTATATATACAGACATATACATATACATGTCCATCTATCACTATCTCACTCTCTCACATACATAGTATATCTATTGCTATGTAGTGTGAAATAGATATATACCAATATACATAACTATATATATCACAATAATACATGATATATATATATACATAACACATATACATATCATACAGACACACAGCTACATTTATATATACATCCCTGTTAATTGCATAAATATGTGTGTGGATGTCTGTATTGCCCTACATACCCTAATAATGGTGAGTAAATCTGCACTATCACACAGCCATACTGTTGCTCAAAGGATCCAAACTAAGGGCACAACAGTACATAATCCGCTGGATGTCACCACATAGAGAGACACAGGTGAGCAGGTGGTGTAATGTACAATGTTGTCAATGCAGGCACATTGTTCCTGCCCACAGGTTTGCCTAACTGCAAGTAGCCACATATGGCCATACTGGTAACTGTACACACATAGCTAGGATAATAACAGTTATTCCACTGCTAGGATACTAGATGCAGATTACAGTATGAAGCAATACCACTCTGCAGGCCACAGATGCTGTTCAACACAAGCCTAGTTTGTCTAATGCACAAGTACTATGACTGCAGTCACATATACAACAGACTCAACCTGTGTCATGTGCTATAACTACTGTGATCTCTAGTGAATAAGACTAGATTGATAGGGGTTTGATTCTCACTCAAGGCTACTTGATGCGAGTCTGTGTGTGTGTATCCCCCTGCAGAACAACTGACATGCCGTCATGGGCTACCACCTGCAATGGTTATGCACTTGGATGTCACCCACTTTAAGACTACCAGCTGACAGTATCTTATTAGGCTTAAGCCGTGGCATGTGTGATAAATGCTATGATCTGTAGTGTGTAAAACTAGATCAGTAGGGGGTCTAATCTCACTGCAGAATAGTTGGTGCATATGTATATACCCCTGCAAAACAACTGTCATGCCCTCATGGGCTATCCACCTGCAAGGGTAATGCACTTTTGACCCAGTAACTTGCTGCTGACTTCCAAACTGCCCTCTTTTACAAGGCCTGATGATGTCATCCACTTTAAGACTACCAGTTGACAGTACAGTATCAGAATTAAGCCTTGATGCATGTGATAAATACTGCGATCTATAGTGTGTAAGACTAGATAAGTAGAGGTTCTAATCTTTAATGTGTAAGACTAGAAAATGACAGGTTCTAATCTTACTCCGGGCTACTTGGTGTGTTTGTATGTTCAGATGGCATAAGTATGATCACCTTGGTAATTTAGAAACAGGTAGGGTTTTGCAGTATTTTATTTGCAGTGTGTGATGTGATCCCCCCCCCAAGACTGACCATAACAAGACCTGCATGTCATTGAGCATAATATGTCCTAAACTGAAAGTGCTATCACACATGAGGTGTGTTGTGGGCATCACATACTGTGATCTGTAGTGTGTACCATTACATAGACAAGTGCTTTCATCTACATAAAGCCAACTTGTTCTATGTGTGTGCCTTGGCGTGTCCTGTACACAGTGATTGGAAGTGGTGCTAGCCTCAGTGTAGCCATGTTTGTGTGTGAGCCTGTTAGAACATTTTACATCATGTTATGGAGCCACAGGACATGTGGACTTCACTAGCATAATGACCATACATCCCTCACAATCACAGACATCTTTATACCCATAGTTACAGGATCAGCACATATTGCCTCAGTCCAAGAGGGACACAGGCAATATACCCTGTGTTGAGATGATGATCGCCCATCCAGTCATACAGATGGCATGTGCTGAGGTGCACTGAGGTGCTCTGTGTGCCATTAGGCAGGGTTCTGTTTCAAGGGTGTGTTTAAGTCTGCTAGACAAATCTCTCCCACAAGCATGTAAAACTAATGTCACGTACAAGGTTAATGTCATTACAGTGAGTTATCCATCTACTATGCCTCCTACAGATATGCAGCATATGCAATCAAGCAGGGTCACATGTTTCCCCATATGCAAGGCATAGATCACCTCTGAGTACTCTATATGCCACAGGTGACAATGACACTCATTGCAGACAATCCCCATTGAACACATAATGAAGATGTGAAGTGTCCTTGTGAGGGACCATACTGCTGTGTGCAATTGCCAGTACTGCTTGGAAAGGTACATCATCAAATGACCATTGCACTCAGTTATTGGCATGCTGAGGGAAGAGTATTGGTGGTTCTAAGTATGTCACTTACAGGTGACTGTGTCCTCAGCTATACCATATGATTCCTGCCATACCACTGTAGACACATGATGCTCTGAGGCACATTAGGTGTAACCCTGTGTGGCCAGGTCTGTGTGCCTAGTTTGTTCACCCCTGAGTATGTACATCACATGTTGTGACTTATGTGCTACTTACCAGGTACATAGGTCTAACTGATGGAAATGATACTACATATATATTTGGATGGTGTTTATGGCCATTTGTATGTCAACAGGCATGTGTTCCTAATACCTTCTTGCAGGATAGTGACATACCACAGAGACTCTATGAGTGCTCACAATTTGCAGGCATCAGCCAACATTGTTAGCCACAGTAAGTCAGTAGTTGCATGTATTGTCGTTGAATGGACTCAAAGCAGTAGAGAACCGAGGACTGTGCCCTATTGAACACTGACGCTTACAGATTAGCTATTGGAGGTGGATGTCCTTATATTGCATATGTGTGCCAGCAATGGGCGACTTAGTGACCCCTACAATGACAGTATCATGGATGCCTAAGTGGATGCTTTGTAAATATTTCCTGAGTAGGGGATGCAGTCAGATGGCTTGACTCAGACTAGGGGATTGTATGCCCTGATGCACCCTCACCCAGGTCCATGAAGACTTCCTCAGAAATGTTCACCATGTGTAACAGTCATGCTCCCCCATCACACATCCAAACTGTGTATGGATACTCAGACAAAGAGGTGTATAGTTATGTTGGTCAGTGGATGCACCACCTCTGTGCAAGGGCATAACAGTTGCCATTGGCCACTCAGTGGGTGTGCAGCCAGTCATGTCATTATGATTTCAAGGGTTTCCCAATGGTGTTAGTTATCCTTGTCAGATCACACGTGGGATGCAGCCTGGAATGTTAGCATGTGCAATAGATGCTGTATATATTCCAAAGAGAGGCCAGTTCCGATCTGCTCTGTAAATATGGAAGTTATGGGACAGGTTGTAGGACTGTCATGTGTCACATGTGGTGGGGACAAGGGAGTGTAATTGACACAGACAGTGTGGGTGTACAGGTTAGGTATGAGTACAGACCCATCATATGTAGCATCATGATGTATGAGGTCACCAGCAATCTGGGCCAGTCCTTTGAGGTCACACATGTAACTACACTGTGCATTGTGGTTCTACTTTGCGTGGGTGCTACTTTTGTCACTTACTGTGTCTACACAACGTCACAAGAACACTAGTGCCTCCATGTTAGGGGGGGCACCCTCACCTCAACTATCACACAGCACTGGTACAGCTTGCTAATGGCAGTTGTCCACCAGTCAGGTTTGCTGAGTTATGATGATCCTTTGTGCCTCATGTCACATACAGCCAAGTTCATGTAGTTGTAATGCTGCTGATATACTGCATGGGTGTAGAGCTATGCATACTTGCCTGTCCCATCTGAAGGTGGAGGTGCAGCCATGCTATGTCAACTATCCCACAAGAGGTAATAAATGGCTGTCTTGACATATATGTCTGTATTGTCTGCAAGTAGTGGTATGTGCCGGTGGTTCTAAGGAGACTGATATGTGGCCAGATCCCACCAGGGAGGACCTCACATTGGGGGGGGGGGCTGAACTGATCATCCATATTGGTAAACAAATGATGCACTATGTTGATTCCCCATGTGGGGATGTCACAGCACTGCTGCAGGGCATTGTAGGTAAGGACCTGGAACATCCTTTGGGCAAGTGAGCCATAGCATGACTAAGCAACATAGTGTGTACATATTACACTTCCCTAACGTGTTTGTCTGTGGTCTGTACAGACACCTTGCATGACTCTCTTCTTGCAACATACTGGAAGTAACTGCAATACTTACTTGCACAGAGGACAACTAGCATGTAGTGCCAAGTAGTGTCCCCAGGTATCTGAGTCATGTCACCTGCAATGCCATGGTAGGAGTTAGCATGGATACAAGCACTGACACTGTCATATACCTACTGACACTAGACCAAACTCTGTTACTTTTGTTCAAAACCAGATCACACCTACCGACTGTAACTGGTGGAGCCCATTGACTGCTACACTATGCAATGAATGTTGGACATATGTCTCACTCCAACAACCATGGCCTTACAAGGTGTATGACAATATTAAGCCAGCAGGCCTTGATGGAAACTGTATACATCATGTACAGAGTGTTATATCAGCTGGTGGATAGGCAAGTGTCCCAAAGTCATACTCTGGGAAGATAACATTGGGAGACCTATGCCACAATGCTGCCAGTCACCAGTAGAGTTCCCCATCCTCCATTATTGGCATACCTCATCTACCTATTCCCTCTCTGCAGTCACAGCCACTGTCAGTGACCTCTGACTGAATACATTAGCGGATCATTGCATATTTGGAGTTGTCACAGAATCCCACACAGAACCAACAGTTATCCAGGATGGCTTAAGACACAGTCAGTTGTACTCTGAGCCACTGGCAAAGACTAACTGCCAATGACTGTACAATACTATCCTATGGAAGATCATGCACCCCTGCAAAACAGTGTATTGTCTGCACACTACACACAGTTGAGCCACTACCCCTGGAGTTATTGCTACAAAAAGTAATGTCACCTTTGACTCTCCCTGGCCATAAGATGTGGGGATACTTTCACTGTTGTACAACCTATACAAACAGGTTTGGGATGTACATCCCAGACTGTCACTGCTATACTGAATGTGGCACTCATCACACATACTGAAAAATTAATTATGAAGGTGCTGCTCTGCTGTACTTACTGTACTGAAACCAAGGTCCTCTTAAGATACAAAGTCTTTCTGGCTGTTTACTGCTGAATCAGAGACTGGTTATTACACAGAGGTTTGCATGACTGCATTTACAGTCTGTGTAAAGTACTGAGCCTGCAACTGCATACTGATAAAGAAATATGCTTTGCAGCACAGTATAGCTTTACGTTTAGTGCAGTTGTTATTAAAAACTTATTTTTATCATACTACTGTTACAGCTTTAGGCTTTACTGTTAAAGTTTGCTTCATGATCAGTATGAATGCTATTCTCCTATACAATACCTTGGAACAAAAGTGTTCCTACAAATACCTCTAACATTAGCTTGATTTTTACAGTCTATTTACAATGTCCTTCTCACACACTTTACATCCTGTTTTTCTTCTTGGTATCTGTTTTTGGACTTTGTATGGAAACATCTGTTCTGCTTATGCTTTACTTTCCAGACTTGTTTTTTAAGGAAATATCTTGTAGGAAAGCACATGCAGATTGTTTTTCTGCTGATTATGTCCATTCATCTGTAAGAAAGTACGTCAAACTTTTTTGCTGATATGGTGAGAAAGCATGTTTTTAAGGAAACATCTTATAAGAAAGCATGTACTGCTGATTTTGTAAAAACATGTCCATTCAAACTGTTCTGCTGATGTGAGAAAAGCATGTAGTACTTGCTTTCCAGAACTGCTTTTTAGGCTTTTTGCTGACACTGTGAATAAGCATGTCCATTAATAGATGTTCTCTCTTCAAAACACATACATTTTACATTGCTAAACTCCATACCTACATTCAAGAAAACTTTTTATTTAATGTTTTTATTTTTCAGCATATTTACATCAGATTTGATTATAATCATTGTTCAGTGCACTCTAACAGTTCCCCGTTTTATTTTAAACCAGGGAGACAAATTCATCATTGTTTAGTAGTACATTTTCATTATGGCAATCGACAACAGCCACTTGCTAATTAACTTTTGTAGTCAAAATCAGATGCCAGAAATTGTACGTCCAGTGACATTATTTTTTTCTAGGCAGTTATGATGTTTTCCTTCATATCCCATGTGATTTGACAAATAATATTTGTCCCCTGTCTGAATTGTAGCAGTTTTCATTCCAAACAGTGAAATCCATTTTGCAAAGACTGCCTGACTAATTCCATCTGTGATTTTATTCATTTCAAAATTAACTACTAGGACTTTTACTACTTGCTGTGGTGTTTGTACTACAATACTAAAAAATACAGTGACATACTCAGTTTGCTTGATACCCCAGTAAATGGCTAATAACTGCTGTATGCAATGGTGGTAACCCAATTCCACTGGGGTCATCTTTCTACTACAGAAAGTGACTAGGTGTAATGTTTTTTTTTTTTCCATTCTGTTGTCACCATCATGTGGCCATTCCTATAATAGCACCACAGATAATGTTTTCTTCCCTGCTGCTGCCTGTAGCACAAATGGCAACTTTGATGTGGGTGCTATTAATTATGTAGCTTGTGTTAATTTTACTTTCATTTGTGGAAATGCCTTATCCTCGTGGGTTCCCCACTCTAAAACGGTGGAGCTCTTCTGTTCTTGTAATATTTTGTAAAGAGGACCAGCCACAACTGCATAATCCTCTATAAATTCACTATTGTAATTCATGACTCCCATGAATTTATGTAGCTCTGCTATAGTCAATGGCTTTTCCATTTGTAAAATGCCTTGCACATGCATAAGACAAGGAGACCTTCCTGATGGTTTTATAATAGTACCTAGAAACTTAACTTCTTGAGACATAAACTGAATAGTTTCACTTTAACCTTAAACCCTGCTTACTGAAGAGTATGGAAAACGTTTTTCTAAAAAGCTGTACATGCTCTTCTCCTATCTCAGATTGGATTAATATGTCATCAGTGTAATGTAACACTGAATGATCCTTTTCTAGATGTTGCAGGATGGATCCTACTGTCTAGTGAAAAATAACTGGACTGTTTTGAAATCCTTCAGGTAATCTTATCATGACATACTGCTGCTTTTTTAAATATAAAGGCAAATCATGGCCAGTCTTTTTTCCTGAGTGGTACTGCAAAAAAGCCATTTGCTAAATCTATTACTGTAAGCCACTTACTTTGTGGCTTAATATGTGCAGCCAACTCTGGAACTCCAAGAGTCAAATATACTCTAGGAGTTGTGTATTGATTGACTTTCTGTAAATCAATAACAAGATGATAACTACCATATGTTTTCTTGACTGGCCAGATTGGTGAATTTGTAGGACTGTTGCTTTTTGTATAATTACTTCCTTTTCCCATTCTGCAATACATTTTTTCATATGTTCCTCTACCTCCCAAGGAATGGGATATTGTTTTTGAAATGGAAATATATAATCCTGATCGCTACCCACCCCTACTGGCATTTCTAGTTTTCCATAATCACTGGGACCCTTGGACCACAAGTTTGGGAATTGATGTTGTAAATGCTGCCACACATCCTCTCTGTCGGTATTCACATATCCTGTAGGATTGTCAGTTTTTTCAGGAAGAGAGATTTCACAGGAACCTGCACTTTTCTGTCCCTCTCCTTTTTTCCTGTCTGCTAACTGCAGAATATTGTTAGGCAAGTCAATTACTATGCCTAAAGGTCCTAGAATACCCATACCAATAATGGTAGGTGAGCAGGATGGATGCACTAAAAATGAACCCTTCCATGTCTGCCCTTCTTGGTTAAATTTTATGTCTACATCTTGGCTACTCACTGCATAGCATCATGTGCCATTAAATGCTGAAATGCAAACCTTTTTTATAGAATTCACAGGTAACTGTCTATTTGTGATGGATACTGCTGCTTCTGTGTCTAATAAGACATTTTTCCATAGGGACACCTCTACCCCAATATCAATCAATGGTCGTCTGTCTCAACCCCTTTTAAAAGTAGTCAAGAAAGATACCAGAGTGGGGAGCACACCCCTATTGTAAGGAGATCTACTCATCCTCCCCTTTATTGTCAAATGCAATATGACACACTGAATGTTCTTCCTTGTCATCTTCCTCTGTGACTGAGTGATCTATATATTTAGGTTTTTCAATCTTTTTTTCATAACTGCTGCCTAGCCATCCCTTCTGACTGCTCTACCAAGTGTTTTGGATTTACAGGTGAGGCTGTTTGAAAAATCTATGGGGCATGCATCCCCTTTTCCTGTGTATTGATAGCCCTTATAGCTGTCTTTACCAGTATTGTAAGGTCTCTGTGCATAGACCTGTTTTTCTGACTTTTCTTGCAAATCATTTTGTTCTGTTTTTTGGAAACACACCCTGTTATTCCTTTTTTTTATGCTAAGCTTTGCAATCATCACAATTTTGTTTAACATGCCCTATTTTCTTACAGAAAAAAACATGGTGCCTTTTGTTCATTACCTACACCCAATCCTGATGCTACAGACACAGAAACAGGAGCTGGTGGTGCAGATGCAGCTCTACCTGCTGGTGGTTGTTCATACCACTGTTGCCTTCCCCAGTTTTTAACTTCTCCAATCACCTCAAATGCCTCACTACCCTATCCTAATGCAAATATATGCTGTGAGTATAATGTCCCATCATTGGTCATAGTCCACCCCCCCATTAATTTTTGCACCAAATCAGTGAGGGTATCTGAATTTTCTTCATATATGAATTTGATATCACCTGGGACCCCTTTGACTTGCTCTAGAAAGAAATGTATTAACTTTTTGCATTTCTGTTTTTTCATGTCCCTGTCTGAAAGACAAGTCTGAAAATGGTCAGCTTGTTCCATAAATTTATCTGAGATGGTGATTTTAAAATTATCTAACAGCTTTGCTGTGAGAGGCTGCCCTTGTGTATATGCCATTAGAACAGCTGTCATACATCCTACTTTACCGTTTAACTGATAAGTATCTTTCTTTAACTGAATGAAAGTTTTAAAACATTTGGAAATAAAAATCCAGAAACATCTAAGTAATGTATCTGTCCATACATCAGATTCTGCTGTGTATGCTACCCATTCTTCAAAAGCAAGCATGTTGTAAAATATAACTTTTTTATCATTCCACTATAGTAAACTTTGTAGTAATCTAGACTGTATATATAGATCTGCGGTGGTTCCCTGTTCTATGATTTGTACTGATTTTGTGCTCTGCAATTTCTCCTTTAACTCTTCTATTCAGATATTAGCTTATATTAATTTATCCTGAACATCACTAACCAGATTTTCTTTATCTTGTAACTGTTGCTTAAGATCTGATATTTCTTTTTGTAGTTCTTTACAGGTTTTATTATACCTTTTATTAGAGTCTTCTTTTGACTTTAGGGCCCCTATGGACTTTTGACAGAGTTCTTGTATATCACCTCTGAACTTTTTGAACTCACCTTGTTTGTCTCTTAGAAATTTGTTAAATTCCTCTGTTAAATGATCAAGAACCTTGCCGCTGTCCTCATCTGTTGTGTGTTGAGCAGTGGCTTGATTCCACTGTTGTACATATTTTGTAAAGGATGTAGCAAGATCCATAGAAGAGTCTGTCAGCAATAGATCTGACTGCTGTTCTAACTGATATCAATGCAGTAACAGGACACAATTGTTTAATACCTGGATATAACATAAGCATTTTACCTTTTGTTGGTTCATCTCCATTAACAAGTTTGTCTTTACAGTCTAACCTTTGAGCTATGGCCTACACTGTATTTTTATGGCACTGTACACAAAAAGCAGTTTCAGATGAGTCACACAATAAACATTTACTATGACATGCCTCATTTTTTTCAGATACCAATCAAATGTTACAACCCACTTACATAATGCCAGAACATCAACTTGCCCTAATAAGGTCTTACATTTACCAATGTGATGTGTATACCAACATTGCATTTTTTCCCATATTTTGCCTGATTGTTCCGAGACATTAAGAGTAAAGGTTTGTTTAGATCTCCTGCTATAGTCCCTAATAGCATCCATACTTATATGTGACACAGAAAAAAGTCTTACCAATTAGCAATGGAACAGGTGATCAGGCTGTTGTTACAGATGTCTGGGAAATTTTTTGTAGTCACTCGAGAAGCTGGTGAAATGAAGCTGGCAGTGGGCAGCTTTGAAACCTTGTTCTTTATCTTTCTTGGAGAATTTATGGTACTGTGACCTTCCTGCATGGCAGTCTCTCTGGATTCAGATGTCTGAAAACTGTACTGCTGCAAACTGTATAAAAGCTGGAAGGCTCCTATGTAGGACTCATTCATATACACAATCTTTAGTTCTGCACCTTTACTATGGTGACCCTATGCAGGCATCACTCGCCTGTGTTCAAATGCAGTCTAGACTCACCACTGAAAAAATAATTATGAAGGTGCTGCTGTGCTGTACTTACTGTACTGAAACCAAAGTCTTCTAAAGACACAAAGTCTTTCTGGCTGTTTACTGCTGAATCAGAGACTGGTTATTACACAGAGGTTTGCATGACTGCATTTACAGTCCGTTTAAAGCACTGAGCCTTGCAAATGCACACTGATAAAGAAATATACTTTGCAGCACACTATAGCTTTACTTTTAGTGCAGTTACTGTTAAAAAAATTATCATACTACTGTTACAGCTTTGGGCTTTACTGTTAAAGCTTGCTTCATGATCAGTATGAATGCTATTCTCCTATATAATACCTCAGAACAAAAGTGTTCCTACAAATACCTTACACCTTAGCTTGATTTTTTACAGTCTATTTATACTGTTCTTCTCACACACTTTGCATCCAGTTTTCCTTCTTCGTATCTTTTTTTGTTTTGGACTTTGTATGGAAACATCTGTTCTACTGATGCTTTATTTTCTAGACTTGTTTTTTAAGGAAATGTCTTGTGGGAAAGCACATACAAATTGTTTTTCTGCTGATCATGTCCATTCATCTGTAAGAAAGTACATCAAACTTTTTTGCTGATATGGTGAGAAAACATGTTTTTAAGGAAGCATCTTGTAAGAAAGCACGTACTGCTGATTTTGTAAAATCATGTCCATTCAAACTGTTCTGCCGACGTGAGAAAAGCATGTAATACTTGCTTTCCACAATTGCTTTTTAGGCTTTTTGCTAACACTGTGAATAAGCATGTCAATTAACAGATGTTCTTTCTTCAAAACACATATATAGTATGGATGCCCATTTTACATTGCTAAACTCTAAACCTACATTCAAGCAAACTTTTTATTTAATGTTTTTATTTTTCAGCATATTTACAGCAGATTTGATTATAATCATTGTTCAGCACACTCTAACACCTATCATTGTGTGCAATGGCACCCTTGTTATGTCACTACACAAACATATCATACACCTGAAGCAGCCACACAGGTTCCATGGTACACCAATACACAGTGTAGATAACCTGTCCTATGGAGTCTGTGTCATGGACGTACATGTGTAGTCTGTCTCCTACATACTTTGGAGTGGATGAGTATGAATCTATATAGGGAGGTGTTGGATCCCACTGTGTACCTCCTGCATATATATCACAGGACTAACACATGTCTCACCTGTTCTACATGCCTACAACATCACTGTGGTATACATAGTATATGCTGGAGAGACAGGTATCTAACATAGACAGTACTACCTACAAGAAACACGCTCCCCATGCATGTAAAGCACACATCTGCAGTGACAGAGCATGTGCAGGTTAGAAAATGGGATGCAGAACACACCTGGTGTTGGGCAACTGTCTGTACTGGACATAGGGAATTTGCAGATGGGTCATCTTCATCAGGACAGCTTGTAGATGTGTGTGTTCCTAAAACCCTGGTGACACTTATCAAGGGTAGCAGATGTGTTCACAAATGAAGGCTGCACGAATACGCTTAATGTCGCCATCACCCCTGTTAGCCTGTTATACTCATATGAACCTATGGAGCCATGCACTTATAGTGCTGTACCTTGCTGAAGACATATTTGTGCTGTGCTGACATGCCATCCTGTATTGCTTTATTGTCACTGTGTATCTAAAGGTTATCCCAACAGACTCCTGAAACAGAAACATAAACAGGTCCATGATACACAACTGTCATTGTGTAACTATACAGCAATTACAATATCATACAACATAAGGTATACAAAGGTATGTGGAATACTCATGACAAATGCCAGCATACAGTATCTGTCATTAACTGCTAAATGTGGCATGGCAAAACAACACTGCATTACATAAATACATGTTAACTAATATAGTCACCATGTGCATCAGCTACATAGCTTCATTTCCCTACATCAATAGCGAGGATGACAGGGATGTGGCACAGGAATCATCATTTGCACGGGGTGTTGCATGGTGGTGCATGAGGCCTAGGCTCACCCAAACTGTTGACAGCATGTGTGTGAGCAAGGAAGGGAAGCAGGTAAGATGGACCATGGAAAAGTGCCGTGTGTGTCTGTAGATGACCTGCATTTGACAATGGTGTGTGAGTGTGTGCGTGTACACAGTCAAGCTCAGTGCTAGCCCAACATTTGTGTATGTTGGACAGCTTGGGATCAAACATGGTGAAGTCTCCAGCCTCGAACTTGGGAACTGGCTTTGCCAGGAGTTCCACTTGCACCTCCATGCCCAAGGTCAGAAGTGGTGCTAGTACCTGATGGTGACTGCTGTCTGCTGGGACCATGTCCCCCATGGGAACACCCAGGACTATGAGCCCATTGCCTGCCACCTCATGCTGTGGATAGCGTACTCCCCTCTGTAGCACTGGATGTACTGCCACTATGGGACCGTGAGTGTGCACAGCCATGTGGACTCTCAGCAGATGGGGTTGCTGACCTACGTCCTCAACTCCAACTACATGTTCCAGCACAGACAATGTGCAGTCCAAGACAGACACTGTCTCATCCCACTGTCTGCCCACTGTATCAGTCAACCAATCCAGGGTTTCCCCAGTGCAGTGGAGGCAGTCGAATGTCAGACTGTGCTACATCCATAACCCTGAGCATACATCTGGTGTTCTGTTCCAAACATGCCTATGCCTCCATGATGACCCAAAACGAGTGACCCGTGATGTGACACCTGCAATAGGTGGTGAATGGACAGCAGGCCTCCTACAAGCACCCTTTCATCTGCATGTGTGGGACCTCACTAGCTATCTAGATTTGGCCAGTGTCTACACTCACTGGAGCCATAGTTGCCACACTTTCCTGTTCAATGTCCCTACCCTCTGGCTGTTCAATATCTATGGCCTCAGGGGGCTGGGTATGCAGTGACAATGGAGGCAGAAGAGGAATGTCTACCTCTGGGACAGATTCAACCTCTGACACCCCCACCTGTGCCTCACTGTGGCCACCATCATCATCAAAGTCCAAAGAGACACTAATATCAGATTGTGTAGGGGACAGACATGAACCCCCTCCCCGTCATGTGTGATAAGAAAGAAAAAAGTGATACGTGAATAACTGCACTATTGTGTACAAAATATCCACCAATATTCATAATAACAAATACTCACAACTAGATTAGTAGTCAAGCATTTTTCTTCTCCACTTTCATCCAAAAAAGACATCCTCAGAATAAAATACACACTCAACTCAAGAACTTTATAGCAATCACTTCAAGTAAATCAAGACAAACTTGACCAGTAAAATTTACCTTTTAATTAATCAATATGAAACTATACTTGATAAAACAATACATAAAAACCCAGTACACCTATCTTAACAAATATATTGAAATACACCTTTCACTGCCTAATTTATTTTCCTTTTAACCTTTTGTTTTTTAAAATGAATTTTAGAGTAATTGCCTCACTGAAACCAGGAGGCATATCTGCTCTTAACTGTCACTGCCAAAGTGTTTAATTTTGTTCAACTACATTCCTATAATTACCCCTCTAAGATCCTTAGGTACCTGTTCCATACTGTAAAATAAAAATATTTTACTCTGTTTACACATGAAAGTATGTTTAAATAGGACATTATTCTGGCCCTTAACTTTAATAGAATATAAATGTTCCTTAACAAAACAGTGTCATGCTTACCAGGAGCAGGACCATGGCCTTGACCAATACCTGACAGACCTGTGAAAAGTTGAGGGTGAGGTAATGTCAGTACCAATGCATGTTGCAGCCAGCAAAGTAATACATCCATATATCTCACATTTACAGTACCTACTGTGTTACTTGTTGTATTGGTTACCTTCTGAGTATGAGAGTACGCCTGAGGTTAAACCCCCCAAAGAACAAAGACCTCCTAACACCCATATAAAAGTATGTACAGCCTGACACACTGACTGCTACAGTATTACAATGCTGATAACAGTAAGTATACCTGCACACTCTTCTGCTGTGGAAACTGTGGTGCCCACCTCCACAATTTATGGCATGATGGATGCCTGGGAGTTGTCATGTGTGCCTAGGTTCATTAGGAATTCCTCAGTGGTCAAAAGTGATTGTTCCGCTGCAGGCCCTCCACCGGTGATGGCACAGTCCCTGGCTACATCTGCTGCCCTTTGTCATGCAGCATTGATCATGTCCACTGTGTGGTGTTGAACCTGCTCATATGTCCTGCCCTGATGGCCCCTGCCATTCACATCATGGACAAAGTCTTCCACAATGCAGCCTGCTGTTCCCTGTTTTACCTCCCCCTGGATAGTAGGATGTGATGATGTTGCCTTAGTCCTTCCAGTATAATTTAATTTTCCACATCAGAGAAGGGTACATGGCATCTAGAGTACATGATTCCTGAAAGACAGCAAAAGGGGAACACATTACAGTATCACATACATGGAAGTACACTATGTAGAGATACAGCAAGGATAAAATGGCTAGCACTATCCATTGCTTGGTCACACATCTCATACTCCACATTGTGCAAAGTGTGTGGATGCAACTGCGATAGTAGCAATAGTCAGGTATTCCCATGTGTGCCATGACAGATACTGCTGTATGATCATACACCCAACACTTGCGTCTACTGTGGTGTGTCCCCTATGGGTAACCCCCCAATAATATGTCATAAGGACAGTGCCACACAAATAGAAGTGTGCTATTACAACCACTATAAAGGGACAGTCCAAAGAGACCAGTGTGCCACAGTGACAAATGACAATGCACCCTTGATGTATTGTATGTTCTGTGTAGGTGTAAGACAGCAGAAGATCAATGACATGTTATTATCACAGGTCTAAGACAGGCTTAATGCTGTTATCCCTATTCCCCATAAGTCTACCCATCTGTATCCTGCTGTACACAAAATCAGTTATATACCGGTTGGAGTGCAGTACTCCTCTGTTAATATTTGGTAATAGTAAAGTTTTAACAATGTGTGCTCTGTGTGAGGAAAGTCTCACAGAATGGTACCCCATAGCCAGCTGCTTGCCTTTTAAACATGCTACTCATCAGTAGGTGATTGCCTCTAAACCAATCTGTGGGTCAGAAATGCTAATTTCAGCCAAAACAGCTGATTTGCACTATCATTAGCCAGTGACATGCAACCACTATACAATATATAAGACCTTCATGTAGATTAGAACCCCTTTCTGATATGCTTTGCTGGACATCACTGGGGTAAAGAGACTACATCATCACAGAGGGTAGGTCTGCAGCAGAAACCTTTACATACAGATGTGTGTGCTACAGGCTGCAGCTGCTGTTGCAGGTAATAGACACAGGCAGAGAATGTGAACACTCTGGAGGACAACAAGCTGTAGGAGTAACTGTAGAAGCTGTGTCAGCTTTGTTGTAAGAGTCGAGCAGAGATAGGCTTCCCTTTCCACTCCAATTAAGGCATGTGTTTAAGGTCAGTATGTTAGTTAACGGTATCACTAACAGAGTACTAGGCAACATGTTTGGTGTGTCCTTGAGTAAGATGCGGTATAAATATAAGAATATGTCCACCATTTGGGCAACTGCCAGTCCATGTGTTACAGTCTGGTAGTAATTTGCAGCATGTATGAGGGCAGGCCTCATTACAGGTAGGGACTTCCAATGTGTGTGTTAGCTGTGCAGCTGTGATAATCTGCACAGTGACTTTGGAAGGATTGTATGGTGCACTCTGATATTAATGGCCCTCATTTGCAGTACCTGTGTTGACATTCTCTGTGAATGCATATTAATGCATGATGTGACACTTTATGTACATATAGTTTTGCTATAGGGATATGTGAAGTGTGTTCCTACCTGCAGACCTGTGACTAAAAGCAGACATGTCATTTGAAATGCATTGCATGGATAAAGAATGCATGACTCAGTCATTCATTTCTGTCTTCATAATACTGTACATTCACTTCTACACACCACTGGATTTGAACCCAGGACTGTGTGTGACAAAATGTACTGTTTACAAGTTGAATAACAGACTGAGCTACTAAGTCACTGCTTCAGCAGGTGTATTTGCAAGATATATGTGCGCACATACAGGCTGTGACATACATTTGCAACATCTATCAGTATCTGCATGGCTTTATATGGATGGATGTGTGCACCAGGGTCCCAATTGAATATGTATTTTGCCATTAATGCCTTAGCAGGTGTCTTTCTACATGTAACTGCTGAAGGGCACATTTAACTGCTATCACAGGCCTCACTTACATTCATTATTATGTCTTTGGCTTTCTAGTAGTATACTACTGCACCAGAGTCTAAGGTGCACTTCCATTTTTTCCATTACTTTTTAATCAAGTTTGCATGGTGCTGCACGGTGCACAGCTCTGCTGAAACACACTTAATGACTGTAAGTGGAAATTACTATGTTTTCTTTAAACCAACTGTTTTAATTTAAGAGTTGTGTGGCATGGAGGAGTTAATGCACTGGTCTGCAGGTGCAATTGGTCTTGGGTCCAAAATATGGGACAGATGATTATTTTGTAAGTGTGTATTACAAGTTTTAAAACACATATAGTCAATGTAGCTCTATTTAGCTGAGCTTAGCAAAGTTGTGTAATGTGGAGTGGAGTGCGGTGTCACACTAAAAACATATAAATAAAAGAAAAATGAGGAGATTGGAAAGAGGTAAAATGGGGTGCAAGCAGGGGGCAAAACATAGTGAAAGGCAGGTAGGCATGTGCAGAAAGGTTGTAGGAAAGAGCCATAGCTATCTATTTCTTGTACAGCAACTCTGCACTTTGACAGAATTTGTACATGACTTTGAACTCTCAACCCCGGGGGAGGGGGGACAACATAACTGCCTTGTCAAGTCAATTGGACCAAATTACATGTGCCCAGTGAGTGAAGACTGTGCAAAATGGAGAGCTATGTATGGGACAATATTTTTTTAGTGGGGACAGGTGTCCATTTTTTTTAAAGTGAGAGTGGAATGTTGGGGAAGTGAAGATACATTTGTAGACAGACAAGACAGCAGACAGGGGCGGTGTGTGACACATGAGGGGGCTGAACACTTGACTAGGGAGGGTGTTGTGGAATCCAAGTTCCATGTGCCTCCAGATGGCATCAGCATGACTCACATCCCCACCCATGGAACTGTCAGCATTGCCCCTTTACTGCCTGTGGGATGGCAGTGCTGGAAGATGGGCATTGGGGTGAGGCTGCCCCAACAGGTCAGCCAGCATGCCCTCAATCCAGCACAGGTGTTGGTCAAACTATCCTGCACAACAAGACTGTTAGTTCATCCCAGGTGACACCCCCCTCCACCATGACTCCCAGAGGGGGGAACAGGCCCCATCCTGTGGGGCAGTGCTACCCAATGTTGCAAGTAGTGCAGGGGCAGCAGAGATGGCACCACTGGTATCTGGGACCTAGTGCTATATCTGGTTGGGACAAGGTAGGATGATCAGCTGGAACTGGCCTACCTTGATGTGCTGTGGTAAATGAGGTATAGCAATAAGTTAAGGTTAGTAATAACCAAACCATTGTTAGTATTAACAAAATGGAATATAATTTTAATGAATCCAAATACATATTAATGTATATTACTTGTAACACAACAGTAAGTATGGCAACAGCATGCCAGTAGGAAGTAAACCATAAGGCCAACAAAACAGTTAGTTTAACAAAATATGTAATATTGAATCATATGGTGAGGATGCAGGGAGTAGAGGTGGTGAAGGTGAATGAGTTTAAATACTTGGGATCAACAGTTCAGAGTAATGGTGAGTGTGGAAGAGAGATGAAGAAGAGAGTACAGGCAGGATGGAGTGGGTGGTGAAGAGTGCCAGAAGTGATTTGTGACAGATGAGTACCAGTAAGAGTGAAAGGAAAGGTCTACAAGAGGGTAGTGAGACCAGCTATGTTATATGGATTGGAGACAGTGGCATTGACAAAAAGGCAGGAGTCAGAGCTTGACGTGGCAGAGTTGAAGATGTTAAGATTTGCACTGGGTGTGACAAGGATGGACAGGATTAGGAATAAGTATATTAGAGGGTCAGCCCAGGTTGGAAGGTTTGGAGACAAAGCCAGAGAGGCAAGATTACATTGGTTTGGACATGTGCTGAGGAGGGATGCAGAGTATATTGTGAAAAAGATGCTAAAGATGAAGTTGCCAGGTAACAGGAAAAGAGGAAGGCCCAAGATAAGGTTAATGGATGTGGTGAGAGAGGACATGCAGGTGGTTGGTGTGACAGAGCAAGATGCAGAGGACAGGAAGACATGGAAACAGTTGATCTTCTGTGGTGACCCCTGATGGGAGCAGCCAAAAGAAGAAGAAGAAGAAGAATAACACATGACAATAATACATCACATTTTACAAAAATATAGTTAGTTTAACAAAACATGTTAATATTAAATAGTAATAGTAAATAACAATAATAAATAAATGAAGATAAGGGGTGGGGAGAAAGAGAGAAAAAATCCATTACTAACAATGCAGACTATATCCCTGAAAACACTGATAATAAATACTCTATAAGTGTGTAGTGTCTGTTTGAGTACAGCGACTACAATTCTCCTATAGCTGATGTAGTACATACATACATCTCAAGCTGTTAGCATGGGTCAGTATGGACTGAGCATTAACAAATGCAGGTACATAACTACACAGAACACTTTCACATAATGTGGACTTCTATAACTACTAAGGTGTTCTATAAGCAGACTTGGTGATACACTGCATTCCAGGTAATCATTTTTCTGGTAATCTTGTGACAGACAGATCATGCAGTTTTAATTACATTATGTGAAATTGTGACACTTGAGAAACATTTTTGTGTACAGTACATAAACTACACATCTGTCATGCCATAGGTGGCAGGCATGGGAATAGAACCCTGTGCATGAGAATAGAAGCTGTGACTGCAGGGGACATCTACAAAAAATGTAACATTGAGTGCAGCAGCTTAGTGCAAAGATACAAGGAATACAGCCATTCTGGGAATATGTAGACAGATTTCTTTAGGACTCAACAATGCTGCTTAACACTTTATTGGTACTGCTAAGTGTCTGTGAAATGCAACCACAATCATACCTGCTTATAACATGGGCTACTTCAACCATATACCATTTGTTCCTGGTGTGGGATAAAAAGAAAGCATTATGTGACTGAATTAATTTTGCATTTCAGAACTATTACAGTGTTATACTTGACTGCAGTGACAGTAGAACACACATGCATGGAATGCAGTCATACTGCATTCATTAAAACACATTTCTGTAAGAATCAACAATGCTGCTTAACACTTTATTGGTATTGCTGATTAATGTCTGTGAAATCCATACATATCTGACCATAGAGTGGGCTACCTCACCAATATACATTTATTACCTGAAGTGGGAGGAACAAAGAGCATTATGTGACTGATACTGGCCTGGAGACAGCCTTGGAAAATAGTATGAGTTAAACAATACAGTTTGCAGGCAATTGGTTTAGCATTCTACAGCTATTACGCTGTTACACTTGACTGCAGCAACCTTACCATAGACAAGCAATGCATACAGCTGTACTGCAATGGTTATGACAACACAATACTGCTGTGCACCATTTTGCTTACTGTTATTGGCATTGTTTATTGCAATAAGTTGTTATTGTTCATTTATTGCACTACAGCTCTAATTGCCCATTTATTACACTAACATTCTACTTGCCCATTTATTGCACTACAGTTTTTATTGTGTATACTTTACTGCAGTAAATTCTTTACTCTTTCTTGCTTATTGCACGACAGTTAGCATAATAAATCCATACATACCACAGTCACAGCACAACCTAGCCAGGCACCCAGCATGGGAGTCGACATTGCAAACCCTCTCAGCTGAAGCTGTTGGGAAAGAAGGACACCATTATGCATACCAGTTTTGCAGACATTCAGCTTGCATATTGGTAAAACTGTGGAAAATATACTTACATATTTGTAGGGCATTCTCAGCTCTGGCTTCTTGGACCAGTAACACTAGTGAGTTTCCTGGCCAACAGGTCCCAGGTCTCTGTCTTACACTGTAAGCCCTGGAAACTGCCCTGTAGCAGCCTGGGTTCATGATTTTTTACCAGGAGCCCAACAAATACCCTGGACTCCTGAACACCCCATCCCTGTGCCTGAAAGTGCGCACCTTCACCAGTTGATCAGACTCCAAAGACTGTTGCAGAATTCCCATCTACTGTGACTAATAAAGGCTGTTTTCCCACCCTTACACATCATTGAGCAAGATTCAAAAAAGAGCTGCATCACTCACCAGCATGCAAACCAGCTAAGCAGAGCTAAGCAGTGCAAAAACTTGCACAACCAAGGTTTTAGCTAAGCTTAGCACCACGCAAACAAAATTAGCCATGACATGTTTAAGCAGTGTTCAGCACAGCGCAGAAATGCCATATTTCACAAATTTGTTTTTAAAATTAAACATATATAATAATAAATTATATTACAGACATCTTATCACTGCTTTGGACTCAAACCCAGGACCTATTAAGCATTAGGCTACATCTCTACCCATTTAGCTACTTGGATATTATGAAAACTAGTATACCTTCATGTATAATACTGGACTACCTGTTAGCTTTACTAACCACCATGGCACACTGCACAAATGCACTTAAATAGACCCAGGCATACATAATTAATTACAGTCAGTTTCTATTTTTAGAAGTCTAGCAACTGTTGGCTATGTATGTATAAATGCTACTCAACTCTGCGGTACTCTGCACCACACCACCCAAATAGGAATTAAAAAAAAAAGAAAAGAAACTTTAAAATAGGAAAAATGTATAATTATGATAATTACTGGCATCATGTTTCGATTTTTAGATGTCTGGCATGTGTCAGCTGTCTATATGTGAGTACAGCTTGGGATTGCTGCACTCCATGCTGTGCCATCCAAACATACAAAAAAGGAAAAAAAAATGTAATAAAATATTGCACATTTGACCCAGTTTACAGCATTTCAACAGTAGCTGGGAGCAGTATAGGGAGCCTTACCCTGTACGTCTCCACAACCATGGGTAATGTCTTCACTTCTCTCTACACTGATTCAATATACTTCGGCAGCACGCCATCATTAGTATGCATTAATATGTATGGCACACTGCTATGGGGCGTTCGTGGCAGTGTACATGGATGCATTCCATGTAGGCTGTACACAGTGCCTGCATTGATTCTATTAAATCCTGGGGATAATATATTAATGTAGAGTAATTATTCCATTGTAAATGTAACCATGTGGTCCTCTAGAGTTTAAAGAATGTATTTAAATAAATATATTCATGTTCTTATATCAATATCTTTTTTTTACCTTTCTCTTTTTTTCCATAAATAAAGTGGCAGTAAAGTCTCCACCTGAAATAAGCATTCTATTAAATTTCAACCATAGTTCTAAATTATCTCACAACTGCTTTTGTTTATTTGGACTAGTATGTGCATAAACATTTATTATTCTCCTTTTATATCCTGGATACATAGTGCCTAATATAATATACTGCCTGGGTTTAACACATTAATTGTAATATTTTAATCCCTCTGTTCCAAATGAAAGTCATTATGCCAGAAGAGAAATCCATGCCAAATGACCAATTTCCTATGCTATGTAAATATGCTTCAGTACAAGTTTATTCTATGAAAGAAACTTCTAACATCTTGTAATTAACAGATATCCCAAAATATTTTTTTTATTCATTGGACAATACCCTATCTTCAAACTTTCAGCTTGGTATCAGAACCATACAGTATTTCTTTTATTAGAAAAAGGGACACAAATTTAAAAGGCATGTTTGAATACAACTTGGAAGGTGGGGCAACAGGAGAGCGGTTTCAAACAGTTAAAAAGAAGGGAACTTTTTGTTGTCATAGATGTAATCAATGTTCTTTTATTTTAGAAACTGACAGGTTATATATCCCTTCTAGTAACATTAATATTACAGCTAAGGACCATTACACATGTTACTCCACAGGAGTTGTGTATATTGGGCTCTGTCAGGGTTGCCCATGTTTCTACGTTGGCAAAACGGAGAGAGAATTAAGGCGTAGAATATACGAACACATGTATGAGGTGAAATGTAAAAAAGACACCAATGCCTTTTTCAAACAGTCTTTAGTATGTCCCAACATGTACATTCGTTTCTTTGTGCTTGATAGGATTAAACAAGATCCTAGGGGGGGTGATTGGGAGACTGCACTTTGCACCAAGGAACTCATCTGGCAATTAAAATTGAACGCAACTAAATATCCTGGTTTGAACGAAAGTTTAAGTCTGACTAGCGTTCTCAGGATGAAAAGTTACCAGTTATAAACTAGGAGTAACTTTTTATTTCTCATGTTTCATTTTCATATTTAGTCATTTTTTAGCAGAACTGGATTCATTTCCAATAAGATTTCATTCACTTGTTAGTTTAACTAGAGTGTTTTCTGTAAGTTTACTATTTTTAAAAAACAGCTTTTTATTGAACTTTCTACATATTTAGAGTCCATGCAGCTTGCATTTTATGACAATTTCATCAAGACATTTGTGGGATTTGCAGGGCAGTATTGTTTATTGAAAATTATTAAATTATGGTTTTTCATTTTATATTTTAAGTAAAAACATAAACACAGTTTTTTAAATGTGTAAATTAATTTATGAATCTAATAATATGGCACAGGAGGCATTATTTTGTGTATTATGACATAACTTCTTTTTTGTAGTAGCACAAACATAAGGACATCATTGTTTTGCTAAATACAATTTAATTAATTGTTTAATTGGTCCACCAATGAAATGTTTCAACAACTAGTTTAAAAGTTCTAACTTCAGTTGTAAAAGTCACACTTGATAAAGGCAATTCTCTGTGGAATAAAAGTTGTTCATTGATTTTACTTCGCTGGTGCATTGGTACTCTTTAAATTGGAGAGCAAGTGGTATCCTGACAGTACTTTTTTGTACGACTTGTTTCAGTATCTACTGACTCTGGACTGGTTGCGGTTAGCCGCACTTCATTTTTTCAACAGAAATAATCAAACTATTCACATTATGTGTTAATATTTTTAACTATGAGGACTACCTCTACCTTTAAACCATTTCTTGCTTTTTGGTTTGCCCACTTTGTTAAACATTGTTTGGTTGGGAGACAATTCATTTTGTCAGTGACATTACTAGCTTCCTCAGAGGGCACATCTGAATTTAATCCTGAAACAAAGTGCATAACAGATTTCAAAACATAACTTCCCTCCATCTCAGGTTGAGTGATGTCATGCTGAGAAAATAATTACACTGAATTGTTTAAATCAGAAATACTACTTACATTTATATTTTATATTTTATACTGCATTATTTAGGGCAATCAACTCAACCATGTATATCACAATTAACAGTACTGCAGAATAAATCAAAATTCTCAAATTTCCACACAAAAAGGAATATTTAGGTTGCCCAGCATATTATCAATAAATTGACTATTTTTCAAATAAATTTGATTGCTAACATGTTTTAAATGTCCAGTAACTACTAATAGGTCACAATATCTTCTCAACACCTATCCACAGTCCCATTATATCCTTCATTTCCATAAAGGCTTCAAACCAACGCAGTACTGACTTAATTATTTTCTCACATCTTCAACCAATAGAAATGAGTCTCTGGACCATACTTATACTTTTTTTCATATTTATATTCGAATCATAAGGCTGGAACTGTGACTAAGGGATAGTTCTTAATTGTTTTTCAAACTCAGATAACATGTGCTGGAGAACAGATTCAGTTTCTAAATTTAAGTCATAAACAGATTCCCTAGTACAATATATTAAAACTCTAACCTGTGATATATTAATTCCAAATTAAGCAATAAGTTATTTCCAGAAACAATATATATATATATATATATATATATATATATATATATATATATATATATATATATATAGGGGGTGAACTCTGTGACAAAGCAAAAATGAAGCAAGAATATACATTGTTCAAAAGTGGCAATAACTTGCTTAGACTCCATACCAGAGTGCCTACTCTGCACAACTTCAGAAGAATGCATTATCTATACCTCTTGGCTTTAACAATTTCTGTTTCTGAAAAGAATACAAAAATGGCTTTTCTGGTACTTTTGCACTTTTTACTGTTCCAATAGTATCAAGCACAGAAGATAAAGAGAAATCGGGGATGGAATTTTGAATAGAATCAGCACCTTTCATTTTTTCAGTGATCTCCTACTATACTGTTTCACTATTTTCAGTATCTGCACTCTAACAATCAATTATCCAAAGCTGGTAACTGTAACCTACTAGATTACAGCAATGTTACCACAAAATAAATATCCTAGTCCTCACCTGTCACTCTTTCAGCTGCAACATTTATGTCTGTACTCACCTTGACTCCTCCCAGTGCCATATACACAGTTGGGAAAATTCACTTTGCCCTTGCCAAATTTCTCGTTTTCAGCATAAATACCCTATCAGGTCTTTCCTGAAAAGAGATTGCTGGGTAAGTTGAATATACGCCATAAAAAATATAAATAAATACAAATAAATAAATAAAATGCCTGATTGTGATAAAAATAGTCACAGTAATGTTCTTCTACTTTGTTTCACCAAAACAGTAGCCATATTAAAGTATTCCAGCTTGCTTCTCACAAATGCATATTAGTCCCACAAAGCAGAAAATTTACTATTTTGACTGAGCAAATGGCAGAAATGTCAATCACTTTCATCCACAGTGTACCTCTGTGCACAGTAAATAAAGCCAAATCTGTTGACTCTTTATACCTCAGATGTCCATTTGTGGTTACATGATGGGCACAGTGATGCCTGTCAATTTTAATTCACCACAAACAGTAGGTACAGTAAAGTACTCCCAATTGCTTAACAAAAGTACACATTAATCCTGCAAAGTCAAAACGATAACTATTAAACTTGATCAAATGATGGCAGTGGCAGTCATTGTCATCACAGAACCCCACCCCCCACCCAGCAATTAATGCCTAGTTTGATGACTATGTATATTTTAAATGACAGACTGTAATAAAGCTGAAATAAACTGGCAACAGTAATTTATTTTAACCACCTAAACACACACACACACACACACACACACACACACACACACACACACACACACACACACAGTCTCACAAGCACAAGCACACAGACACTCTGACTTACACATGCTCATAAACAAGGATGTACTCACCAGCCACATCAAATTGTATGGCTGTATAGACTTCAGATATCTGACCAGGATCAAATGAGGGGATAAGAACATAAATAATAGCCATTAGAATTTCAGCTTGGTATCAGAACCATACAGTATGCAACCCACAGAAACCCACTTGACATACATGTATAAATACAAGAACTTGTATATGAGTATACACACACACACACACACACACACACACACACACACACGCACACACACACACACACACAGATGTCCCCAGTAATTACACTAAATTATACATCTGTGTACTCTCCAGATGTCTAATTGGGATCAAATGAATAAATACAGAAATAATGGTCACATATATTTCATCTTGCAGATATAAGAATCATACCATACACAACTCACCACCACCACCTGCCCTCCTGCACATGCATACAAATGTACACACACACACACACACACACACACACACACACACACACACACACACACACACACACACACACACACACACACACACACACAGAATGTGTTCACTAATTACAATAGTTTGTATGACTGTGTACACTTTGAATGCTTGTTTGGGATCAAATGAACTAAAAAATGTGTAAATAATGACTACATGTATTTCATCTTGCTGCGATCAAAACCACAGAATGCAGCCTATTCCAACCTTTTACATGGTGACCAAACACCTTAGATGTCTAACTGCTGTCAAATGACTGAATAAATACATACACAACTACCACACAGGAATGTATATTTTCAGCTATTGCTATGCAATCCCCCTTCTCCATGCCCCTTAAAGTCTTAGCTCCAGAATCAGGGACAAACAAATGCCACATATTAGAGACAGATATTTCCCTTATATACACAGAAAGTTCAAGTTGCTAGAATAATAGGCTTTATATTTGCATAATATTTCTAAAAGGTATGAAGTCTGAAACTTAAATATCTGTTATTATTTAGTACCTGCAACTCCACAGTGGTACAGCGGTTAGCATTGCCACCTCACAGCAAGAGGTTCTCCGGTTTGATTCTCGGCTGGGGTGCCTTCTGTGCGGAGTCTGAATGTCTTCCATGCAGTCGCATGGGTTTCCTCCGGGTGTTCCATTTCTTCCCACATCCCAAAGCCATGCTGTAGGTGTATTGAACACTTTAAATTGGCCTTAGGTATGAGCATGTGCATATATGTGCCTTCTTTGGAAGGTTGGGTGCTGGGCTGGCAACTCGACACCATAAATCTCCACTGCCAATCGTGCTGTGGACCATTGTTCTGCTGTGGTGACCCCTAACTGGGAAAAGCCAAAAGAAGAAGATTTAGTACCTGCAATCATTACTGATATGCTAGAAAACCACATATTTTAAGAGGAACAGACCAAATTATGAGACAAGAGCATTCAATCAAATTGGGGGTAAATAAGGGCTTCAGTGTCCTCCTACATATAAATAAAATTATATGTATACATAAACACAAACACAAACACACACACACACACACACACACACACACACACACACACACACACACACACACACACACACACACACACACCTGAATGAAAATGGAATACTTGTCTTCCTGTATATTGTCAGATAGTAGCATGTGTATTGTGAATAAAAAAATGTACTTCCATACTTCTGCTCTACTGCCTATTATTTATTTATTTATTTATTTTGTCTTTCTTCTTTAGTTTCAGGCTGCCTGAGTCACTTGAGGCAGCCTAAGGCAATAGGAATCAGTGTTAGTGGGGCTGGAAGTTCAGAATGTTGTGTGTTCTATTCCTCTACTAGGTAGTTGGATTCATTTTTTAAATACTGACACTGCAATACAACATAAGAGAGGTGCTGCAGTCCTGAATGTGTCCTTCTTTGTATGAGATGGTGGCAACACAGCTGGATGTAAAAGATCCCATTGTACTTATCAAAAAAATTAGTGTTTTTTATTGGTATATACATTACATATTATTTACATATTTACATTATTTACATCTATTTACAAATCTCCATACAATATAAACTTCAATTTAAGCATTCCCCCAACTGTTTTATCCACATCCAAAATATTATTTTCTCCAGAATGTATTTAATTTAATTTATTCTCTTGTTCCATATAGTCCATGAAACAACAAATATTCCTCTGTCCATCTTCTTAACTTCTTCCTGTTTTTGTGTACTATAATAACCAAATTCTATTATGTCCATATTTATTTGCTCAAATTTTAACACATTTTCATCCTATTATGTTTATACATTTTTTTCCACAAATTATTAATGCTTTTTCATTTCAAAAACAAATGCACATTGATCTCAAACTCTCACATTTATTACATATTCTATCTTGCTTTTTCTTGTATGGCATATTTGCCTTAACCAGCAATTTTCTAATAGACAATCTCCATAAAAAATCATTATATTCTTTAATTTTTTTATAGTTATTATATCTCATCATTATGGTTTTTTTTCTTATCAATTTCTAAATCTTTCCATGGATATATGCAATAAAATGCTTTCATAATATTTCCTTCTATTTTTCTAACATATATTCTTTTTTTATTTTCCATAACACAATTTTGCTTTGTACTCATTCATTTCTTCATTCATAATGCTTTTACTTCTTTTTTTTAACTTTCATTCCTTTCCACAATTCTTTGTATGTATAATATAGTATCATTTCTATCAAGTTTTTATTTTCTTTCATAATTCCTTTTAGTACCCTGTATAAAATTAAAGATGCTGCATGTACTATTGTTTTTTTTTTTTAAACCCAAGTCTCCTTGCTCTTATTTCATATATAGAATCCCTCTCCTGACTGGATTCAGTCTAGAGCCACATATAAAATAAATATACTGATCATTAATTCCTTTTCATACATAATAGGAGTCATATAGATGTTAGCAAAATAAGCAACTTTTCCTATTACCATGGTGTTCAAAAAGTGTGCTTTTTTCTATATGAAAATCTCCGCTGAAAACAGGATCTGTGAAACCTAGTCGGACTTTCCCGGTCAACAAATGTTAAATAAATAAATAAAAATATGATTTCTAAAAATAGTCATATAATTTACTTCTTTGAGTGCATTATCCCATTGTTGTTGTCAGTATTAATTCCTTCCAGATATTATTCCTAATATAGCTTTATATTTTTCATTTAACTCAATACCTCCTATCATACCTTCAAAACCAAATCGTTTTTCGTTTTTCTTTATTTATACTTAAACCATTTTTTTAATTTATAGTTAGTTTTCATTTAGGGTGGCCACAGTGGTGCAGTGGTTAGTGTTGTCGCCTCACAGCAAGAGGTTCCCTGGTTTGATCCTTTGCTGGGGTTCCTTCTGTGTGGAGTCTGCATGTCCTCCCTGTGGTCACATGGGTTTCCTCCAGGTGCTCCAGTTTCCTCCCACATCCCAAAGACATGCTGTAGGTGGATTGGACACTCTAAATTGGCCCTAGGTGTGAGTGCATGTGTGTGTGTGCCTTCTGTGGAAAATTGGGCACTGGGCTGGCAACTCGACACTGTAAAACTCCACTGCCAATCATGAGCAGACAGGTGATCCAATGTGGCATAGTTCCTTTCATAAACATATTTTATTACTTGTAATATTTTTTGCTTACATTATATGCCTGTTAAATTCCACATAATGATTTATATTGAATATTATCATAGGCTTTACTTATATCCCCTATCATACCCTTCACTTCTATATTTTTATTTATGACATCATCAACTATTTCTCTTATTATCCATAATAACTCTTGACTTCCTTTTCCTTTTCTTCCAAATATATTTGGTCATATATTCTTTTCATTTTTGTAACCGTTTTGTTACTGTTTTCATAAAAAAATTATAATCCATGTTATTCAATGTTAAACTATCCAATTTTTATCTCCACTTTATTTCCTTTTTTAAATATACATTTTATAACTCCTGTACATATCTCTTTCTATTTAATTCCAGTTTCTAACCATTCATCCATAACATGTACAAAAATTCTTTTTTGCCACTGCTTCATTTCTTTATACATACCATATTCAATTCCATCCAGTCCTGTTGCAGAATTCATGTTAATATCTTTTAGAACTTCACTCAATTCTTTCATAGTTATTTTTTGTTCTAAATACTCATTATCTTTATATTTAATTGTTCACCTTTATAAATTTGTTCTATGTTTTCTTGTCTTTTATTACATATTCTTTAATTATTTTGTATATTCCTTCTTGCTGTCTTATTTGCTTACCTTCCTTATTCTTTAATTCTCTTATTTTTCCTTATTTTATTTTACTCAGATATGGTGCTACCTCTTCTTTCTTTCCTTGTAAACAATATTTTTGTTTATATATAACAATTTGTTGATTAATTTGATTAATTTTATACATTTCTTTCTTTTTCATAAAATGAATTTTTTCTTCTCTAATAAGTCTCTGAATGTTTCTTGACTTAGTATTTTATATCTCTCTTTTTCTTTTCTCCTTTTTTTCCTTATACATTCTGAAACACTTTTTTATATTTCTCTTTAAAATTAAGCTACCAAACAGTCCAATTCTCATAAAACTCTCTCATATTTATATGATTTTTCCATAATTCCATACGTTCTTTTTTCTCATCTAATTCCTTTTCATTAATTCTCTTTATTCCTGTTCCTATTCTTATATTTTCTTCCTCTTCCTGTACTTTAACCCTTATAGTCATGTTCATTAAATATTATTTCATTCTAGTGCTATTACCTATTTCACAATATTCTCCTCTCCCTGATCTTCTGTTACCATGGTTTTCTGGTCTTATATTCATATTTTCAGACTGGCTTACTTCTCATTTCTTAGCATCGTTAAGCAAATCCAGAAATGTATCCTTCCATCTGCCATTTCTCTTGCAATCATATCTTTTTACTATGGACTCTGCATGCAATTTATTTATTTATTTTTACCATAGTTGTAGAACTGGATTGAGGCCCATTTGTAGTGGAGACCAGGAAATACTGTCTGGTTAGTTGACATACTTAATGTCAACCAGTACGTAAAATGAGACTTGGGACTGTAAGGACTGCAAAATGAAGCTTGTTTGCAGTTCATAATCGTAATGTTCTGCACTAAACCACCAATCATTTATATATTTATTTCTGTTACTATCACACATATACATATGTCAACATTTGTTCACCTTATTATTTCTTTCTCATAATCATAGTCATCCTTTTCTGCAAAATAAATTCTTAACGTCAATATCTGTGATAACAAACACCCTCTAATACAGGAATATATATATATATATATATATATATATATATATATATATATATATATATGGGTCTACTTCTATTCGCTGACAGCCCATTTCACTGAAACCCATTTGGTCGACAGCTCATTTCATCGACAAACATTCTAGGTGGGGGGCTCTGTCCCCCACAATGTGCCCACACCCCCAACTATATATAACAACTCCACAGTCACACAACAGTGGGGAGGGGGGCAAATCACAGGTTTTTGCCTTGAATACTTTTGTCAATGAAATGAGCTGTCGACCAAATGGGTTTCAGTGAAATGGGCTGTCAGTGAATAGAAGTAGCCCCATATATATATATATATATATATATATATATATATATATATATATATATATATATATGTATTACCACATTTGTTACTGTCCTTATGCCTTCATAACTGGCACACCTGGAACATATTCTGCATTTTTTTTATTGTTTGATTGTTCATCAACATGACAAATATCCTTCTTCATTTCCTACTGTACTATCCTGTATGCATAATGTAAAACAAAATATTTATTGATCAGAAAAAAAACAGCACATACCAGGTGAATATATTTACAGAAATATACACTGTCACATACTTTTTTAATTATCCTAGTAAAAATGGAATAATGTCATACTCTCCCTTTTGCATTTGAAAACAAACTTAACTTACTCAGTAGTCCTATACTCAATAATCCACAGTATGTCACCTTATTTTAATACATATTAAACCATCTTGATTTTAACTCATTCTTTTCCAAAGTCAGTATTTGTCTATTAGTTATCCCACCAGCCATCTGAACTAATCCTTTTACACTGTGTTCAGTAGAACTACAGAGCAGGGTGAGGGTGTTGGTCTATCGTCATTTACCTTTCATTCCTCAGTTATGCTTCATCTTTATTCTGATCTTGCCTTTTGTACCAGCAGTGATCTAATAATTATTTTCCTTAGTTCTGTCCCCCATTATATACAATATTTTAACGGTTTACTATTGAATTGTCGAACATCACTCGGTCGACTATTGTATTGTCGAATGCATTAGATCGGAAACACAATTGTCGAAGACATTATAATCAATCGAGGAATGGTTTTACCATGGGTCGAGGTAGGGAAGATGGTTGTAGTAGGGAATAATACTGTACACCTACCTCGACCCATGTTAAAATCGTTCCTCGATTGATTATGTCTTCGACAATTGCGTTTCCGGCCTAATGCATTCGACAACACAATAGTCGACCGAGTGATGTTCGACAATTCAATAGTAAACCTATTTTAACACCTAATTCACAAGTTGGTACTTTGTATACTCCCATGACCAGTTAATTTATCAAGCTTATAGGGTCCTAGCATCATACCCCTAATAACATAATCTTACTGAATAGAAATTCAGTTGACACATACAGCAAGACAAATTACCAAAAAACAATAACCTTTATGTTTCATTGGATCTGCATCCATTACCTACTGATTTATACTTGTATCTACTTAATTTCATCCTTAGATGCCACTAAAATACTTTTTTACAGGGATTAAAATTTAACTATGATAGTGGTAGTTTACATATAACTCTAATTCTCTTTTGAAAAAATAGCTATACAAAGGTAACTTCTAGTAAATAATGTTTATGATTATATTATTGCCACTTGTGATCTTAGAAAATGTACATTCAATAAAAACTGTTGAAGGAAAAGCTGATACTTTCTTTCACTTACCTTGCTTTCAAATAAATGTAGAAGGGATTCAAAAGTACTACTAATACTGTTAATGTGTACTATTCATTAAAGAGCTTTTATACATTTGAAACACAGTGAAATATTAAACAATAATATCAATATTATGTCCAGCTTGAACATCAGTCCCCTTATACAGTTCTGGATATTGTCAGTGTACATCATCCAACAAAGATATTTTATTCTTTCAAAATAACATCCACCCTAAGCATAAACCCTTTATATAAACAATGAATTTGCTTGCATTCAAAGAACTATCTCTTCATTAAGGAAATGGTTAGAGTTCTGCATTTAGATCACACAGTTTAAATATAGCATGAATCTGGCACTATTTATCCCCTTTGAAGAGTCATCCATTCATAAACTCCCATCTTTTATTAACTAGTCAGACACTTATCCACTTTGAAGACTGTTTATTACAAGATTGGTGTACATGTAACTTAGTCTTACTTGCCCCTAGCTTGGTATCTGGTTTTAAAGACTTAATTAATTATCAATCTGGCATTGGATGGAGAATATCAAGTGAAGCCAGTGAAGACTGTTTTGGATAATTTGGAAACAGGTGTTAGTTAATTAATATCTAGCCACCTGTATTCTATCCTCTGAGGCATTCATTGATATATTTTAACAATTTATTACTTAAGATAATTACATTTGGATACACACATACCCTGGAATACAGAAGGGGCTAACACCAGCAGCAAACCTTAACCACAGACAGTAGCCCTTTCCAATTCATAGACCGCCCTACCTCAGTGATTCCACACAGTCCACAGAATCACATTGGTGTGCTGCACTCACAGCTTACTACAATGTTAATGAGGTATTTTTGCGGAGTAGCATATGATGAGTGATATGCTCTCCCCAAGAATTGCCTGCAGTAAGTGATTTACACAGTCAAGCAATGCATACAACTGCTCAGCTGCATAAATTATCCCTACTTGCTGTGTTAATTATTGTGGCCAAAAGTATGCATTCACCCATTGCTGTCATTAAGAGAGACTGCATTCATGGAGTTTAGTGGGGAGGTAGTGGCGGGGTGTGTGGTGTGAGCCTATGTGGATGGTTGCAATAGAGAGGTTAGTAAAGGGAAAGGCAGAATAGGTGTTTGTTTGCATGTATGTATGTGTTTGTGTATGGGTGAATGGGTGAGTCTTGTCCATTTATGTGATTGGGTGAATGGGGGTGTCTGCTCTATGGTGAGTATTTGTGTGGAGAACTCTGTCTGTGAATGTATGCATGTGAGTGTGTATGTGGAGGGAGGATTGTCATATCTCTATAACCCTCCTGACTAACAAGCAAAGCCTGTAACATGGGGGAGAGGGACACTAAACACCAAGGACTTTTAAATATTAGTCTAAGTCATAAAAAGTTAACAGCACAGCACATTTTTTCAGCATGACACATATTCTGAGCAATAAGAAGCAGGAAAAGAGGCAAAATCATGGATGCTCTGTAACTTCAGGGGCAGCTGAGAGGTAAGATGGTGTAACCATGTGTGTGTGTGTGTGCATGCGTGCATGCATGTGTGTGTGTGTGTGTGTGTGTGTGTGTGTGTGTGTGTGTGTGTGTGTGTGTGTGTGTGTGTGTGTGTGTGTGTGTGCACTTGAATATGTGCATGTGTGTGAGGGGGAGTGAATGACAGGGGTTGTTTTTGACAAAGCAATGCATATGCCACCAGCAATGATTACTACACCAAAGTACTTCTTAGTACTTGCAGTAATCACAGAGACTTACAAATTAGCCATTAATAAGTTCTCTTCTCTTTGCAGCTAATGATTCCCTGCATTGCTGTTTACCACAGTTGAGCTAAAGGACCCTTTTTGTCACATCAAATACCACTCACAGCTAGGTTCTTTATGAATCCAGCCCGCAAAGTTTGTAGTATTAGCTATCAAGATGACCAGTATCTTCTAATTTATATGATCAGGTTTAGCACCATTGTTTAAAAATATAAGCCATGACCGATGTTGGATTAATGATGTAAAGTTCTGCTGCTGGCTATCATTTATATAGTTTACCAAGATAACTTGAACTCTCTCCTCTGACAAATGCAGTTGGATCAAGAAAGTATTGTATTGATAATTTCTCCACAATTTTACAAAAAAATTAAAGTGCAATCTGGAAAAAAAAACATTGAACTGTGAAACTTGGTGTTAGACTTTTAAACTATTTTCACAGCAGGCCTCAATCTCCGGTACTGCCTACTACTTATATACACTAACAGTAAGATAATTCCACCTTAATGAAGGGTGTCTATTCCAAGAAACTGTCATCTCACAATTAGTATATATTAACACAGAGTTATGCTATCGTGAAGATGATAGTTGCTGTCTTCAGACTTTCAGCTGGCACCCAGCATTCTGTTGGATGTGCCCCAAGTATCTTTATCAAATCCTGCCATTTGCTTTGTTTTTTTTTTTCATATAACATGGAAGAGGATCCTAAAGTGTTTTACCAGTTATATATGCCTTTGTAGTTACTTGTGACACTACTTCTCTAGATGCTCACAAAAAAGACCCTCAAGTATGCACACAGAGAGTATACCAGTTGTGGAAAGATGACATTTTAAAGTCAACTTCAGCAAAATTATGTGAATTATTTCTAGTGTCTGCATACCCCACTTCTGTTCTTGGTACTCTGCATTACTTGCTGAAAGCACAGACTCATTTCAGCATCTAGACTTCTGACTGATTCTCTTATTGATAGTTCAATATCACCTTGCCCCTTCACATATTAACAAGGCTAAATAGGTGCCTGCTGCAGGGTGAGCAAATGTTCAGAAAAGAAGCTTGGAAATCCTGCCATGATAAACTTGTGCCTCTGTTTGGGTTTATATTCCCATTCCTTGTGATGTTTCTTGTTGAAAGCATTTTAACTCAGCAACAGTCCAAACTCAGACTTATTTTCTAGAAATGTAGGCTTGAGCATCACTATAAACTATTGCTGATGACATAATAACTCACTTTGAAGAAAAGTGTAGATTTGGCACTCGCTGTTTTCTAATCTTTAGTTTGCAGACTACTGACCACAATAAGGGTCTATGTTTTCTTTTAATATATTTATTCTTTGTTTCTAATCCTCCAAATGATTAATTTCATTCTCACCATCTTGATGTTAATTAATACTGGTTGTAGATATCTATTTGGCCATCCTGCAATTTATACCCAAAAAGTAATTTAAGTTCATTCAAATTTATCTCAAAGCGGGGTAAAGGAATGAGTTATTAGTGAGATTCATCTTGGAGTCCTGGTTTTCATTCTCCCAGTTTCATCTTGCAAACTGTGTAACTCTGAGCAAGTTACTTAACTAAATAGTGTTTACAATCTCCACTGAAAAGATGCACCTGTGTCGAGTGGGATAACAAATAAATGTAAAAATAAACCCAGGGATTCATGAAGCTCGGCGCAAGGCTGGCGGTAGGCTTGTGCCGACAGTGCGGTGTGAAGATGGTGCAGTAGCACCAAATGCATATGAATGAAGGCACGCTGCCGCCACAGCCACGTGCACAGGAAAGGAGCGCGAGTGCATAGGGCGTGTCGAAGTGCCGCACGGAGGCATGGAAATGCCAGCTGTCGACGTGCAACCTAAAATGCTTGCATATAACAAGTTGCAAGATAGTAATCACATCTGTCAGTGTCCGTGGATACTGAAACGTATGCAAAGCATGCAAGAAAGTTCCTGCAAACACAAAATGAAGAAGCAAACACAAATGCACGGTAGGGAATAACGGGTCCCTATCCCGCGAACAAATGACATGGAAAACCGTGTGCCCGTAGTCCAAAGCAGTGTAGATAGCTATACCAAGTGGAAGTGAAATGCATCATATGTTAGCAAGCCACCAGTAGGTACGTCCAGCCCAGTGGTTAGGGTCACCAGCTAACCCATGATGTGAGGGAGGGTACACAGCTGGGTAGATGTGTCCATAACAAAATCCACGATAAATGTACATATCTAGTGACCGTATGTCCAAATCATATCCCACAAGGCATGTAATAATCACATACAAAAGGTATGTCCATATTTCACATACCAAATGTGACAGGAAATAGAATAAGCATGTAAACAAAACAGAAGGAGCATATAAACAGCTACAACAATAAGGAAACATGTAGGCTGAAAGGAACAGTATTATCCGTACCGTCGACTGTGGGTACGTGCTGTCCAGTACAGTCAGATATGTGTACAGAATATATCCCATCCTGAACATAGGAAAAGGTGCCATCCTACCAGTGATTAGAACAGTTTGCCAAAAACCGCAAATCAGCAGTACAAGCTGAACTCGTCAGGATGTGTCACAGTTGAACGGGTAGTACCCGGGTATACCAACCATGTAATGAAAGTTAAGTATGGGCGTGTACCTATGTGTGTGAGGTATAGCATGTGGAAAGCAAACATGGCAGGGTAGACCACACAACCATACAGGTATCTGACATATGTAGGGTATTCAATGTGTTACTCTGGCCGTGTCATGGGCCAACAACCAAAGCAGTGATGTATGGGGTGTGAGGAATATGTGTGTGTAGGGGGATGGGTAATGGTACAATCTTCCAAGGCGATACTGTGTCGTATGCAAAATAGGTAAACTGGAGGTGTATGAGGGAGCAGCAGGTGAAGCTGAAAGAAACACAAAAACATGTATAAACAGCTGCAATACAACCAGACGGGCCATACTATAGAACACAATCCCACAAACATATTTATATTGAAATGTGCGATACAAATGTATAGACATGTTACCAGCACATACCCACAGATTGGTCTTGATGGAAATGGCCATAACAAATGCAACACACCTGGATGCATAATGGACTACCCAGCATCCCCTCCACATCACACAACCCGCTCCCTTACCTGAACGTCCACCAAATCCAGCCATACTTGGCCTACTGGTTTGGTGCAGCCACATTTACACATAGTGACCACTATGCATATGTAGTAGGTAGTGTCACCCTAGGCAGTTACAGGATTGCACACAATGTATCCCTTGCATGTAAAACCCCCAGCACATTTTCATAACGCCAGAAGAATGTTTGGTATTTGTCTTGTTTTGGTCTTGTTCAATTTTTGGGCTATCCCTCATGGGATAAGTAACCTGTGTAAGCATTAGAATGGAAGACACGAAGTCCAGTCCTGTAGATATCTGGACACAAGTTGGAATGTGCATTAGTGGTGCACGACACTGTCCAGCCCTAAATGGTCATGCATAACCTACTACCCAGGATCAAACACCTGCCCGTGACGCATGTGTCCCGACACGAATAAGCGAGAGAATATATTGCACACGTTCGCATAGTGGCACATGGTATAAGGGTGATGAAGGCACTGATGTAAACAGGATACCCCTGATCCACTGTGTGAGGGACAATTAATGTGTGTGTAGGTGTGACCTGACCAACAATGGTACAATGCCAAATGTCTTGTGACCGTAGGAAATAACTATGCACCATACTGCATGTAACAGTTGCCTAAAGCGGTCACATCAGGATAGAATAAACGTAATTCGTGCAAGAAACAGGCAAACAACAAAAGTGCCAAAAGTATAAGGCTCACAGCTAGGAAACAAATGAATGTTCTAAACCTGCACTGACCATGGCTATGTGTTGGCTCAAACAATCTGGTGTCCGCAGTAGGGTTATTATCTGTCCCACTTTACGAGGGACAGTCCATCATTGGACAGTTGTGTCCTGACAAAAGACATTTCAAATGGCAAATGTCCTGGGATTGTAGGACATAATTATGTCCCATATGTTATGTAATAGTAGCAGAAAATAATTATTGCAGTATCTACAATACCTAAATGTTACAAGAAACAGAATAAGCAACTAAACTGCTACAATAGGCTTTATGTAGGCAAATAAGTAAAGTTCTATCTGTTGTACTGACCGTGGGTATGTTTTGGCTTGTAAAATCTGATGTGTGTTCTGAAAATGTCCCATCTTGGCCATTTGAAAAGGTGCCAACCCTAGTCACCAGAACACAGCACAACCTGTACATATGACAATGTCAACGATACCAATGGTCAGAGCATTCGCACAATAACTGGCCAGACCCTTAAAATCTCACAAAGCCAGTGATCTTTGGGGGAAAGGTGTTGAATGAGAATGACTACTTACAACAATGAAGAGTAATAGACGCATTTAACTGCAGAAAATTGGTAGTATTAAGAATCTGTCAACACGTTCCAAGTTAATAGTATTAATATGGTAGAAGTGTCCCTGATTGTCCCTGAGTTGTCATAGCCTTGTCCCTGTCACTGTAGACATGAGTACCCGAGCATCAGAGAGGTCCGTACACAGAAGTACACCAACCAACCGTCCCATCTCTTGACAAGACTATTGCATACCTGTAGTGAATTCATAACAGTTGTCCAGAATAATATTAATTGTATGTATAAATGAATGAAATAGTCAAATGGGAAGGGAAACCACCCCCCCCTCCTCCTCCAACCTGCATTATGTAGTGGAACCACTCCCCGACCTAAATTATGTAGCACCAACCCAATAATGTGGTCAGAGGTGCCCAAAAACCTGCGTCTGTAAACGCAGGTAGAATGTTTAAACTCTGGACTAACTCTGTCCATGTGCTACATCTGATCTTTGAACAGCACCAGGGAAGTGTTACCAGTCGGCCGAGCCTAAACCCAGACCAGCTCTTGAACACCCTGACAATCAAACATGCATATGTGCGAGGACTATAAGCGTAGGAGTTATGAATATCCTTGGAGTGAGTAGACTTGCAGCACGGGTCTAGAGCAGTAGGAAACAGGGAATGTCTTAATTGTAGTACTGCGGTTTTTCCAGCAGGAGAATGGATGCCTGCTGTGTAAGGGAAGCGGTGAGGTGTATGTCAGAGTAACTATGAACCATGGGTATACATATAAATGAGCCAGAACACCAATAGTGTAGTGGTTACAGCATCCGCCCAACGTAAAGGCATTCCCGGTTCAAGTAGGACTATAGCACATATTAATTGTGTAATGAATGCCTCTGTGCTGTAAAGCCAACATTTATACATGCAAAGGTGACCGCGTTCGCATGGCTCCATTAACCGGATTCCATCAAAGTGGTACTGTCATAAGGAATAAGGCACATGTAATCCTAAAGATGTGCCTGTAAACATATGTAACTCAGAATAAGTAGATGCAAGTGGGCCTGCACGGGTGTATGCAGCTATTAGCATAGCAAATGTATGTTGTCTTCTGCAGCTGTGATGTATATATACATATATATATATATATATATATATATATATATATAGTTAGACAGATGTGTGTATAGATAAATATCCACAGACATAACAGAAATATGCAATTATATATCTACATATTTATCAATATATACACATATATATATAAATATATATATATATATATATATATATATATATATATATATATATATATATATATATACACACACACACACATATATATATATATATATATATATATATATATATATATATAGATATATATATATATATATATATATATATATATATATATATATATATATATATATATATATAGATAGATATGTTAGGAACGCTGAAAGATGAAAGCAAACCTAAGGGTTGTGAAGGGAATCCAGAGCAAGTTAGGAATTATGAAGTGCTCGCAGTGTATGTCACATAAAGCTGCACAAGTGTGAGTAAAGCACCGCTCTCCACACCAGAGGCAGGGCTATACCAGTGGCCATAACATCATTGAAGTGCTACGTCAACATTGTAAACAGACAGAATGTTGGACATGTTGCGGCCACCTACACTTGTAACCTGCAAATCGTTCATAATCCATAACACCAGAAAAGGCACGTATGTGCAAATATGAATGGATGGTGAGCCTGTGAATACACGAGGTGGTACAAAATGTGTGTAGGGCCCCAACGCTCATGAAAGGGCAATGTGTAAAGGTGTGTCATGGCTGTGATATCAGGTGTATAATGGCTGTTATGCGGGGAAACTCAACATGGGTGTGCAGGAGAAACTATGGATATGCGAGTATGGACACAGGAGTGATAGGGTATATTGCGCCGGGTGTAATGGAGCGGCCCGTGGAGGTCAGCTAGTACGTAGGTGCGATTCCCAGATAGAGCGTCATTTGTGTGGAGACATGCATGAATGGGCGTATCGTTGTTGGATGTTGTGCATCAGGTCTGGCAGCCTGGCACGTAAAACCTATACGCCACCCATGAGCGGAACAGAGTTCTGCTGTGACAACACTAAACCGGGAAAAGCAGAAAGACACAACTACATGAAGACAACAATTTGTCGATGTACAGTCACAGTAACACAAACACACATCCTATCAACTGTAATAATATGAATGTGTACAGAAACAAACACAGTAGCAGGAAAAATAGGCTGCGCATACGAGGAATATGTCGAATGACACTATCACAACCCAGTTAGCAGCGGCACCCCAGACATGAAAAACATGCAACATCTGTCCACTGCATAACGTGCAATATACTGAGCACAAGTTCACCGGAGTGAAGTGTCGGTGTCAGAATGACTAAGGCAATAGTATGCTGTTGAAGCAGGGATAAAACCAATACGCATGTGCAAGTGTCCATGCCCCAGAAATGTATAGGTTAACGGACATACAGATGTATATATAGATAAAAACGTATATATACACACATAGCTATATTAATTTACATACACATATATATCCATACGGATATATATATATATATATATATATATATATATATATATATATATATATATATATATATATATATATATATATATATATATATACACACACACACACAAGGATATACTACAGATATATATAGATAGATATATATATACACAAACACCAGGTAGTAATATATACACATACACAAAAAACAAACTATATGTCAGTGTAGATATACACATTCACATAAATAGGTTACTTCACAGCAATTAGGGGTAACATATTTACAGCTCGGGCATTTGTGACTGGGAGGTCCAGTAAAGAAACGTTGTACCCCCAACATCACCCAGCTAGGCTGGACAGACATACAGACAGGCAATACAGATCAATACACTGCCGCTGTCCAAAACACCGGTAGGAAAGGACCAGTGGGAGAGTTCTGCAAGGTCTACACTTTAAACATGGATAACGGTGTCCCTTGCGGGACCCCAAAAATTCAGGGTATGGAAGAATCTGCTGACACTAATATGAGCAGGATGTAGGTGTACATGGAACAGTAGGTTGTGCAAGTGTGATAATACATGGGTTGACAAAACGTATGACATGTGTCCCGAGATGGGGAGAGTGGGCAATGTGTAGGGGTGTGCTCATACCCCAGCTGCACTCGCAGTAAGTATTTGTCACGACTGCTGTAGAGAGATGCCAGGTAGGTGGACAATGGGTATGCATTAATGGGCTTAAGTGTGCAGGTGCTGGTTGGCAGAGATGTAATAGGCCGCCCAGTGGAAGTCATTAATATTCCTATGTGGGCATAGCATACGCCTACACCTCCCAAACCTGAAGAGCACATCTACCGGATAGTTTGTAAACCATCGGAGAATACATAGAGACATACACAGTGCCGTGTACCCGATTAGCATGGACGTCCATAGTTATGTATCAGAATGTAACAAAGTCCAACTAAACACTGCCAGAACTACTGATATTAGGTGAACAGGTGGCGGAATACAGGCAATGACAGATGACAACATGTATGAGTCATAAGCGGCATGTACCTCGACAAATGTGAATGAATACATATGTTCTGTGAATGTGAATGTGTCTGGTTAATAGAACCAATCATCTAAATGTGTCTCGCAGGGTGTTATGCTTTGTTCCTGATACAGTGTTCATTCACACCCATTGGTATGTGAGTTCTGCTACTGACGGAAAGTGTATAAGTTGCTGACCACCTCAGATAGATGATAGCATAATAGAAGAGGTTAAACACCCATATGCCTGTGGGGGACACACCCATCTGGGCAGTTGTGTCTTGCAAAATGACAGTTATGGCACATGGCCTGTGAGTTTGGGAATGGAGGCTATATAGTGTGTGTAGTGGTGTCAGACATCAATCTGTTGTATCAGTAACAGCTACATGTAATAGGAAACAGCATTATCAATTATAATGCTACATGAATAACCTTAACGTATGCAAACCGTGGAGGTCGTCCATGTACTACTGGCTGTGGGTTAGTCCTCTCAACCAATTGGGGACAAATTTCAACAGAATCACGGAAAAGTCAAGAAAACACAAGAACAATCAGGGACACGTTTAAAATATTAGAGCTATTAACGGGAAACATTGACAGAATCAGAGCATATGAATTAATACACATTTTCTGAAGTAAAAGAAGTTTGTAACTCTTAATTATTGTCATTATTCATGAAGTCTAATTCACCACCTTTCCTCCAAATGTCACTAGTTTTAGGAGGGATTAAGAGGGACAGAGTTAAAATTTGAGTCAAAATCAGGGACGGCCCTGAAAATCAGGGACAGTTGAGAGGTATGTTGTGGGTATGTGTTGCCTTGACACATGTGATAGCTCTACATATAGGGTCTATAGGGCCGCCACCAGTCTGAACGGCCAAAGTGGAACCTGCTCTGTAGAACTGTCAGATGTACCAGGGCAGAACATACTTACAGCCATGCATAGTACAGAAATATACATATTGGAACAAATCAAAGCGTAGTCTAGCAGCAGTATAGTTGCTTATGCTACTACATATGACATATCGACATGTCAGGTATACAAGACCAGTAACAAGCAACCAGTACAGTCACCTACAACATGAGAAGGTCCCCTAACTAGGACAGTTGCAATGGCTAGAGTATTGTCCATACCACTCAACTGTCCCTGAATGTCAGGTACGTCCCTGGGTTTGACTGAAAGTCTGACTGTGTCCTTCTTAATCTCTCCTAAAAGTAGTGGCTGTTGAAGGAAAGGTGGTGAATTACACTTACTGACTAATGACAATAAGTAAGAGTTATAAACAACTGTTACTTCAGAATATGTGTATTAAGTCATATGCTCTGATTCTGTCAATGTGTCAAGTTAATAGCACTACTTTTGTAAAAGTGTCCCTGTTTTTCATGACCTGTCCCTGATTCTGCAGAAATGTGTCCCCGATTGGTGGAGAGTTCTGGTATTGTCACATGTGATGTGTGATGAGGGACTGTTCCATGCAAAGTGGGAAAGGTGTCACTCCTACAGTCTCCCGTCGTGCAATCTGAAAGGTGGTCAACGTGCAGTAGGTATACAGTAGCATGACCCAGCAGACAGCTGCTTTAACAAACTCCAGTCACATTTCAGCATTGCAGAGTATCAGTTCCCATGTATCAGGCAGATGGGAGCAGATCATATGAGGAACACGCACATAATATGATTACATCACTGGACAGGCCACCGAGTCCATACAGTCGAACGGCTGCCATCTCAAAATGGTTATACATACCCGATACTATAGTCATGTAGTCCGATGTAATACGCATCACAAGGGATCACACACACCCAGCGTGAGCGACAAATGCAAGCAGAAATGTCGGAGAGCGAGCAGCTGTAAGCATGTTTGTCTACCAGTATGCCAGTAGTGCCCTGTCAAAGAAATGTGGAGTCTAAACGTGTATAAGGTGCTGTGACCAGAGGTCAGCAGTGCTTAACACTGTGCAAACTCATGCACAACAGCTCCCACCTGCTGGACTGTGCCTTACCCAGTTTGTATCCAAAGCCATCGGCCTGTCCGCAAACAAAGAACCACCCTATACACGTGATGGTAGAAGTACCCTGCACACATAGCTCATGTGAATTAACAATAGACCATGGCATATGTACAGACAATAGACCGCAAACACCATACAGCGCAGACATCCAACAGTATAGCAATGTAATGGCAGATATGTCCGGACCACTGGTGTGTGCATGCCTGGCCGTCCTGTGTTTCAGTGTGTGAGCATGCCCAGTATGACTGTTACGCATGTTGTAGACTGACAATACCATTGTGTGTGAGCATGCAAAGTATGGTCAACTGTATTGCATGTGTCACATGTCCAAATAGTTAGTACTGCATTGCTGACCCCTCCGTTCTACACAGACAGGTGACATGCTGTGTCTGCAGGGTAGCTAATGGTCATGTGGCATTGACAGTTGCTACATGTCTGTATAGCATGGGGGGACATGCAACCACAACCACAGTCCTACACAGCACTGTGGATGGTGCACATGGCTCTCACATGTGTAGGTGTGATGGGGGGCACAGCCAACAGTTGTACACATCTACCGCTACTGTACTGGTCTGCTGGGTACTCCATGTCAGTGTGTGGACCTACCTAAATTGCTTCTTGGAGGGATACCAGGGTACATCAGTTCCCAGCATTAATTACCAGCACAGTGGTGTTGGACGTCCTATTACACAACCTACATCAAACAGCCTGGCCTGCTGTCATCTGTGTGTGTCATAGGGGGTTGGGGTCAGTCACTGGGCATATCCATAGGCCATCGTATATCATTTGTCTGTATTGGTCCACATCTGTCCAGCTGCATGGAATGTGTGTGGGCTGTACGGACACACATGATGGTCAGCCCATAGTCTGAAGTGGGTTAGGACACCCTGTGTACTACAGGCTACCATTGTGACCCCCGTATGTGCTACAGAGGTCATGGTGCCACTATGGATGTGTTCTGTCTGCTGCCCTAACATTTGGCCACTACAGTCACTTGTATGCTCACATACATACCATAGCAATGGGTAAGTACACATTCTAATACAACTGCCACTTGTTAGGTCAATAGAAATATGCTGGTTGTGTTACGGACTTGAGGACAGTGCTGGAGTGCTGCCTATGTCAGATGCACACAGTGCACCTCCCATACATGGCCGAGCACAGGTACTGTCATGTTTGGCATCCACTGTACTGTGTGCAGGTCAGAGAGGGGAAATCCGTGGGTACCTACTGTGTCAGTGCATATGCCTTGTGTTGCCTCTTTGCCAAGGGCAGGTCATACTGTGCACGGGATTTCACCGACTGTGCCCTACTCAGGTAGTTCCTTCACCAAGTCACACTGTGCCTGTACAGGCCATGGCAGTGGTGTTGTGCTGTGTGGTCCTGCCCCATGCTGTTCCTGCTGCAACTGTTACTGCAGGATAACTAACATTGTGTAGCATAGCAAATACCATAACAACCTGTATCCATGTAGCTTGTGAATACTGCAGAGCCCCAACAGATGTGTCCGGATACCAGAACTGTGAACCGAGCATCCCAAACACATGCACATGTATATGTCTTACCTCTGCATCCGCCTCAGTATGGTGTGAGTGTTCAGGTGTGTGTGCATTGCTGATGGGTGTTATAAGCCACTACACCAGTGTTTACCTAGCATCCCCCACTAGGAGACTGTAGGGGATGTCCATATAGGCATTGGTGTGCTACAGCTGTGTCAGATGCCATATATCGGACACATCATAGCTGCCAGGGCAGACAGCACACACATTCAATCTCATGCCCTGGCCATCGCATATGGCCCAGCTGTTGGAGGGTATGTCCCTGCACTGACTGTAGGCCCTACCCTGCTCCCTAGGTGGTACTACATGTGCAGGCTATAGCACCCAGTACCCCAGGGTACTCATCCATGTGGTTGAACAGATGCATATTGCTGGTCCACTAATCACATGTGTGGAGGACCTGTACGTGCTCACTAGCATGTGTTGACATGGCATCTGTGAACTGGTGCAATACTCTGGATGCAGATGCCTGTGAGATACCCATGATATCCCCTGTTGTGCTGTGTGAGGTACCTGTGGCTAGTACACCTAGGCCAACACATTCCATGGTATCCACTGTGATGCATTTCCCTCGGTCTGTTTGATGTGTTAGGCACAGGTCAACAAGCTGCTGTAGGAGGTCTCTGTCCACCCCATAGTGCTCCAACATCCCCAGCCCATGTAGACCCTGGTAAGTCACCCTCGGTCTATAAAGTCTTATGTCACCCCAGTAAGGGTTGTTCGGCATCATACACATTCTCACTGCCCCAGCCTCCTTCACATGTTGGTATATGTTGCCTGCTGCAGCCCGTGTCATTTGGTTGGACTGTGTCATAAAATGTCCCTGCAGGTATACACCGGTGGTGTAGAGTGTGGACGAAACCTGTGTGTATGCTGCTTGCTCGCATTAATGTACTGTTCATGTGTGGGCTGGCCATGTCATCAGCTGATTGTGCTGATCAACACCTGTTTGTGCAGCCTGTACACCCTGACTACCCCACCACTGCTGTCATCCCTCCCAACATCACCAGGCAGGTATAGATATACCCCTAGCTTAGGTGTGCTAAGGCAGGAGCACTCCCGAGGCACAGTTCTGCAATGTATGTACAGTATGTCTGACCCCCCCTCCCATGCTGTCAACTATATTCGAGACCTGCACCTGGCTGACTACACACATACACTCCAGGGACCAGCAGCACACCCTGGTGATAAATGTGATACACCATAGTCAACCTCATCTGCATAGTATAGTCTTCTAATGAATAGTTATATGACCCACTGCTCAGTGTCACTCAGATCCACACACAACTGGCAACAGGTGCCTTACCATCACCATATTCGATGTCCCATGGTCTTCCCAGCAACAAAATAACCGGTGTCTACACGACTACAACCCGTGGCCCTGCACACCACAGACGATGTCCATTAACACCAAGCCATGGCAGATATACATAGATCCCAGGTTATCACGTACAGATCATCTGGCACAAATAGCCAGTAGTGCTGATGTCCCCAGACATATGTTCACATCTATGTCCACCTCTACATCTACATATATCACATATATTATTTATATACATATATACATGGACATGTATATATGCATATATACATACACACATATACATGTACACACATATATAGATATCATGAGACCCAACTCAGAACTCAACTGAAGCAAACAGTGCAGCAACCACAAAAGTTCAACTAGAAAAGAAAAAGCAGCAAATGCACTGTGTGCAAAATTCTGTCTCTGTGTCTTGGGAATTCACCTCTATTCAACGCTCATAACAGTCCACAACACCTTCAATGAAACCAAGTAGAAGTGAACAAAAGTTTATTGTAATGCCAACAAACAAAGAATGGTTAAGCGCTTTCACTTGAATAAAACAAGCTTCCTCAGAACTCAGGTTCAAGTGAAAGCGCTTAACCATTCTTTGTTTGTTGGCATTACAATAAACCTTTGTTCACTTCTACTTGGTTTCATTGAAGGTGTTGTGGACTGTTATGAGTGCTGAATAGAGGTGAATTCCCAAGACACAGAGACAGAATTTTGCACACAGTGTATTTGCTGCTTTTTCTTTTCTAGTTGAACATATGTAGATATGGCATTTATATCACAACAACAAACCACATGACAGCAATGCATTAGATAGGAATGGAAAGGAAACTACATGTGCCACCTGCATCATGTAGTGTTGTTAATATCAAGGCATGTGTGTTATGTTGCGTCACATGAGTCAGACCGTAGCAAGGGTAAGAGTAGGGCTGCTGACATTTACTCACCAGACCTATTGGCGAATGTATGTGTTGACAACCCAGTATCTTGGCAGAATATGTGGGCTGTGGACACTATATAGGTCAGCAACAAAACAAACTGAACACATCCTGCAGCTAGCCACCCACAGATACCAACACATAGGGTATAACTGCCAAACACACACATGCCATGCCCTGGAATCGAGCATCTACCTGTCTAGTCTCCCACACTACAGCATTATGCAGTAACAGAATGTGCTACCGAGTTCCGGCATCACCGCACTCCCACAGGCATACTGCTAGGTGGATGACATCATCCGCAAAGGCAAAGACGCCAATAGGGAATGTATGTGGTGTGAGCCATCTAAAAGCATTACTCTGTCCCCAGGCAGCTGGAAACACACACACACACACACACACACACACACACACACACACACACACACACACACACACAGGCACACACTTGGCAGGGCTGGGAGTTTAACATACACCTAACTTCCTTATCACACTACAGCATTATGCAGTTACAGAATGCGCTACCAAGATTACTGAACACAGCACTCCCAGAGGCATAATTCTAGGTGGATGACATCATCCGCAAAGGCAAAGACGCATATAGGGAATGTATGTGGTGTGAGCCATCTAAAAGCATTACTCTATCCCCAGGCAGCTGGAAACACACACACACACACACACACACACACACACACACACACACACACACACACACACACACACACAGGCACACACTTGGCAGGGCTGGGAGTTTAACATACACCTAACTTCCTTATCACACTACAGCATTACATAGTTACAGAATGCGCTACCGAGATTACTGAACACAGCACTCCCAGAGGCATACTTCTAGGTGGATGACATCATCCGCAAAGGCAAAGACGCCGATAGGGAAAGTATGTGGTGTGAGCCATCAAAAAGCATTACTCTGTCCCCAGGCAGTAGGAAACACACACACACACACACACACACACACACACACACACACACACACACACACACACACACACACACACACAGTGGCACACACTTGGCAGGGCTAGGAGTTGAACATACACCTAACTTCCTTATCACACTACAGCATTATGCAGTTACAGAATGCACTACTGAGATTACTCAACACAGCACTCCTAGAGGCATACTTCTAGGTGGATGACATCATCCGCAAAGGCAAAGACGCCGATAGGGAATGTATAGAGAGTGAGCAGTCTGAAAGCATATTACTGTCCCAAGGTCGACGTAGACAAACACATGGCAGTGGTGTGATAGGGGCAACTGCCTATCTACGGAGCACTACAACAACACTACATAGATACGGGATGCTCCACAGACAGTACACCCTTCAAGACAGTCTACTAGTGTGTTCAATGTAGGCATCCATCGTGACGTGGAAAATGGACATCTGTTGCCTGGATGACCACCATTGCTATACAGGATGTTGATGGCCATGCCCATACACAGAGGCACATCACCGACAAGGTGTCACTGGGCATGCCCACACACTTAGTATCACACGTCCGTTTGGAATGTACTGTGTGCCCATCCACATAACAGTGTACTGGGCATGCTCACACACTTAGCAGTTGCAAAGGGCCATCTTGCATGCACATGGATTCTAAACATGGAAGGACGCAGTTTGGAATGTACTGTGTGTCCATCTACACAATGGCGTACTAGGTATGCTCACACATGTAGCAGTTGCAAAGGGCTGTCATGCATGCACACAGATTCTAAAAATGGAAGGGTGCAGTGTGGAATGTATTGTGTGTCCATGTATACAACGGCATACTGGGCATGCTCACACACTTAGCAGTTGCAAAGGGCCGTCTTGCATGCACAGATTCTAAACACGGAAGGGCCCAGTATGGTGTTACTGTCCCCACGTACATGAAGGCCACTCACATGTACTGACCAGTACACACTTAGGAGCCTTCACAGATGTCTCAGGTGCAGATCACAGAGGTACACACCGCAGTCTACTATGTATCCCTCAGACATCACCATTGGACCAGCAATACACAGCCATACATTACCACAACACCATGTGACTCATGACCAGTGGACTGTACATAGGTCTGCAGCAACTGTGCAGACTACACATGTACCGACAGGTTTCCATCATGTGATATGCATTGCAATGATACCACTGTACATAACCAGGTCAGCTCTACACATAACAGGGGCCCTGGGTCTTACACAGCTGTGACAGATGACTGTCGCTGTACACCAAAGAACACACATGTTTGGATATGACATACATGTAATCACAGTGGATATGCGCATGGACCACACACACAACACATATGTACATAGCATAGCTTTTGTTGTCCTCCGTGCAGACAAGTGGCTACAGCAATCACATGCACACAAATGGAAGGTGGGTCCATGGCTGTTGAATGCTAACAGTACATGAGGTAGCAATGTTGACCGAGGACACATTCCCTCTGTACTAGTTACCCATGACACCCATCATATCATACAACAGTCCATGTGTTATGTATGTCATCACACATGTCTACCAATTGCAATGCATAAAAACATGGCTACATGACAGGCATGTAGGACCAACACACATGTACAATTTGTAGTGTGCATGCAGCTACCATGCATGTGCAGTAACTGATGTATGCAACTCATCTGTGCCTAACTACAACATGCAGTTGCAATGCAGCCCCGTCATTGACACCTGTATATGGTGAAATACTGACAGTACAGTAGGATGTACATCAGGTATGGATGGATGTGTGTACATAAAGTGGTGATCCACCTGTGCAGATGGATGTTTGCCGGCGATGGCTCACAGGTGTGTCACACGCCATCCTACCATTACATGTGCAAACAGTACGCTATGTTACTGTTACTTGACGGTGAAGACATAAAACCTACACAGCGGTCAGGTGTTACTGACTGTAAGTCACTTGACACCTGTAACACTTACATCCTCCTGTGTGCATATAGCAGCACAATTGCCGGAGGTAGCATTGGTACACATAATGTGGCCAATACTGCTGCAGGTCTGTCAGACGTATCATCATATAGCAGGCGTATCATTGACAGTACTGTCATGTGTGTTTGCTTGTGTGACAATATATGCCACATATGGTGGGGAATACATCCCAATTGTTACACACCCCTGTACACTGTTGTAGAGATCTGTACATACTGCAGTGTGGAAAGCATGACATAGGCAGGGGTGGTGTGTGTATCACACACATATCAGCTATCTGTATGTAAATGACATTTGTGGTCTCAACAGTATGTGTGTGTGTGTGTGTGTGTGTGTGTGTGTGTGTGTGTGTGTGTGTGTGTGTGTGTGTGTGTGTGTGTGTGTGTGTGTGTGTGTGTGTGTGTATGTATGTATGGCTGTCTGGTGCATGGAGTGAGGGTGTATGCTACCATACAGAACACACAGGATCCCTAACTCCCCATGGTGATGCAGTCTACTACCCTGTTGATGCCATCAGTTTCAGCTGTACTGGCTTCCTGTACATGTTCTTCCTCTGTGTCACATTGTGTGGGTGCACAGTACTGTGAGGGTGATTACCACATAGGCAGGGGTCCTCAACTCAACACTATGGAGTGTGCGTTATAGTGTTGTTGACCCCGTGAGTGTGGGCATGTTCCTGTAATGTGACAGGGTATTACTGCTACACAGTGAGGCCTCATAGAATCAAGTGGCCTCTAACATTGTCATCGGCCGGACTGCTGTGTACAACCCCTGCACCATGTCAACATACCTGTGTCAGGTCTCTAGCCACTGTAGCCTATTAAACAGCCCACATGCTTCTGGATCAGTATATGTGTGGACATCTGTGGTATGTTAGCCTTTCCAACAGTCAGGTTGAGGCTACGTATAGCATGCTGATATTGCCATACATGCCTGTGAGTACTCCACAGTTACACATGGGAGATTTCAAACACTGCTACCTGTAGGCACATGCAAGTAGACCATAAGGAGGGAACCAGGGCATCATTACCAACATGCTGTTACTGTTGTTACCGAGACACATACTGTGAACATATAACAATGCATGCTAAACCTGTACTACATGGTATATCTGGTGCATGTCAACAGTACACAACTAATGTAATATACACTTCTCTCACTATTCTTACACAACTAATGTAATATACACTTCTCTCACTATTCTATTCACCCTGTGCATCAGACCATTTGAGCATGTCCCTGCACCGATGGTGTGGATGACAGGGATGTGGCACAGGCTTCATCATATGCACAGGGTGATAATGTTTGCCAGGGGCATAGGCTGCACCAATGGATGACATCATGTGTGTGGGTAAGGGCTGGTGATCTGATTGGACATGTCTGTTCAGTATGCATGTGGGTGTTGTGGTGCCCTACAGATGTGTTTGCTGTGTGTGTGTATGTGTGTATACAGTCCTGCCTTTTGTGAGGCCTACACAGGAGTATTATTGACAGCTCCAGATTGTACAGACCAGGATGTACAGCTCACTGTGCCCGGCCATGGCCATGTGACCTGTGCCTGCCAGGGGTTGCACAGGCACTACCAGGTGGAGGTACAGATTTGCTACTGTCCAATGACACATGTCCACTGGAACCGTGTCCCCACTGGGAACATCCAGGGCCACGTCCACGTGGCCTGCTGTGTCCTGGTGTGGACAGCGCAGCACCAACTACACTGCTACTGCTACCGGCACTATGGGAGCGGCCATGTGAGGTGGCATGCTCACGTTGACCTGCACTAGGTGGTGTAGCTGGCCCACGTCCATGTGGCCTATGCCTCACTCCTACCAGATGTTCCAGCACAGACAGCTCACGCTCACGGATTGCCATGCCACGGTCAAGGATTCCGACCATCTCACCCAATCGCCTGTCCAGAACATCAGCAATCTGCTGTTGAGCATTTGCCAATGCCTGGATGTTGTCATTTAGAGTACGGATAGCAGCCCTCTGCAGCCTCTGCTCTTCTCTGTTCTGCTATTCAGCACGTGCCTGTGCCGCCATTACAGTCTGGAACATGCGTCTGGTGATACCAGCTGCTGCGCTCTGTTATGCAGGTGCATGTCTGCCAGAGGTCCTCCTACAAGCAGCACCCGCCCCATGCCTGTGTGGCACATCTGCAGTCATTACACTGACACCATGGTGGGGAGACACACCTTCTGTAGCCACCACACGTTCCTGTTCCACGCTAACAGACGCTGACTGTCCTTCCTCTATGGCCACTGGTGATGTGGCATGTGTTGGCAGCAGAACTGTGTGCGTGGAAGAGGATGCATACATGTCTGACACAATGGTGTCCTGACACATGTACAGCGTCATAATGGGCATCACATTGCAGTGTTGTCTGCATGCCCTACAGATAGAATGCATGTTTAGCAAATGTGCATGAGCATGAAGGGTAGTGTGAGCTGTCTACATTGCTATACAGTGTGAAGTACAGACACTGTGCCATTGCATGGCATCATGAGGCGTCTATATTGCTATACAGTGCATAATATGCACACATTGCATAGCCATAACTGCATGCATACCGATGACATAACTGTGGATTGTGACCCATGATGCTGAGGTGTATACACACCAAACCATGCTGTGTCATGTGGCAGGTCACTGGAAGACCTACAGATGACACCCCTGCACAACTACTACAGAGTCTTAGCTGCCTGGCAACCATGTCCACACATGGCAGACTTGTCAATTCACCATGTCCTACATGACATTGAGGTACCACACACATGAGGTGCACAGCTCACGGTGATGTCCTACAGCAGCAAGGGAAATGTACAGTATCTGTGGCCTGATGTGGTGTCAATGTCTGTGGAAGCTGTACAGGTGTCTACTGTCATGCTATGACACAGTCGTGATGTTCAACACATCTTATATGGTAGACTTAAATGACACCTCCACTAGCTGCGCACAGGCTTTTAGGATGTCCAGTGTACCACATCAACTGTATAATCAGTCAACTAAGGCTATAATTGAACCATGTGTGGACAATGTGCAACAGGGTGTATACACATCACATCTACTGTGTGGCTACATGTCTCTGGCCATCCCCCATGGCCATGTGTGAACATGTGTTGGCCAAATGTTTGTGATGGCCATCTATCTCACATGTCTGTGTTGTCCCATGTGACATACACCCATAGATGTCAGATATGTCACCATCCACAGGGCTATGCAGACAACGGGTTGTATGTTTGGTATGTGTTATGGGATAGTGTGACAATATTGCAGCCAGAACACTACGTGTCTGGGACATGTCAGATGACACATCACTAATGTGTGCACCCATTGCAGGGGCATATAACACAATGGTGACTCCTGTGGGCTGCCCATATCCCAGCTCACTGTGTGGTACTGTTTGCATACCACACATGTTGATCCAATGTATAGTACATATGCCTACATTGTACAACACCTCCATCATTGTATGCACAGCTGCCCACACATGTAGCAATGACAGATACTGTGGTTTCATGTCGGTGTATCATTTCATTTGTATATATTGCACATGGGTAGCCAGTGTGAATGATGGGTGATGCGACCTGTATATTGCGACTGGACTGAACATCAAGTGTACAAGTGTTAACTGGCCACATGCGAATAGATCTATGCTTTAATATGCCTGATACTGATGACAGTCTCACCTGCAATGGACTGGTGTCTGTGTGGCACGCCTGAGGTACCTGTATAGGGGTGACACAGCAGTTTGAACATTATCCATGACTGTATGACAGCCACAGAGTCCATTGTGCAGGTTAACACATTTGCCTGTACAATAGCATATAGTATGCACATGTGTGCATACACAGGGTAGCATACTGTAGTATGCAGCATGTGTGTCAACATACCTTGCATATGATGTTACATTATATAATGTACAGTGACACATGCAACTAAATGGGATATAATAGTCATATGTGCAGTACTGACTTACCAGGCAACTCCAGGCTCATTGGTTGGGAGACTCCCACCTCCACGATGGCAGCTAGTGTTTGTGGATGCTGTTCTGAGGGTGTCCCCAGACTGGCCAGTTGCTCCTCGGTGTGTGTGAGTGGGGGCGGGGTTGGTGGCCCACCACCTGTTCCACCTTGTTCCCTGGTGATTGCAGTGGCACGCTGTTTTGCATGTCATATCAAGTCTGTGCAGTGCCTGCGCACCTGCTGGTAGGTGCGGTTATGGCCACCACATCATTCACCCTCCTGCGAAGATCCTGCCACAGGTCATCACGCTGCTGGGCATGCTGTGGCACATGGCTGAACAACACCTTGTAGTTCTCATGGAGGTACGGGATGATGACATCATCCTCCTGGTGGCTGTACGCTGGCAGGCGTGAATGAGGCATTATCTGTAAGACATAATGATGATGACAGGTCACAGTATCAGAGATGTACAGAGATACTGCTGCACATACATTTCTAGTAAATCTAGTACATCTGCACAGTTATCTTTGCAAATCATCATGACACTGACACGACTGACATGTTTGTGTCACACACATGTAACACCCGTTATGCATTGGATATCATCATCATATATGTGTGTCACCTCATTACATTGTTCATACTCCATGTGAATGCTGTCCTGATGTGGGCATGTCTGTTTGCCTGCACTGGTGTCCTTACCTATCAGCACATGCCTGGATGTGTCCACGGTAATGCTGTTGACCTTGATGCTGTGTATATATCACATATCAACACATACACTGCCTTATTGGACTTGAGCAGTGACAATGCACACATACGCATGGAAACCTTTACATGCATGTGTTTTGCCATATACATTGACAAGGCACTATACAGCTGTTCAACATCCTGCCACGGATCGCCTGTGTTGCACATGTGATAGACATGGGACAATGGCTAGTCAGACATCATTCGCAGGGATGGTTATCAACTATAGCATGTACGGGTAAGGTTTCCTAGCTGTATCCGACAGCCATTTTGCCACTGCGAGGTGCATCAGTGCCACATTACTGATCCAGACAGTTGATAATACATCTACCATGCGGTCATCACACCATGTATGACAGAGATGACATGTGCAGCTTTGATGGAGAGGGTTGCATGGTATGGTGGGAGTATGTCACATGTATGGCACAGGCGATCCTAGTAGTAGGACGGTGGCTGTCCATGACGTATGTCTTTCAGATCAGGATATGTACATGTACCATGTCCAACATCATAGTGTAGCACATGTCTTTATGCAAGGTAGCCAGCATGCTGCATAGTGGAGGTGAGGACTGTGAAGGCTGGTATCACCCATTCACGCATGGCCAATACCCCTTAAAGGAGATATGTGATCCAATATTGGTCACCCGAGTGCTGAGTATGCCTGTCCAATGATCTCCATGCTCATGGATGGCACCCTGTCATGACATGGGTGCCTCGTATGACTACCTAAGAGGCCTGGAGACATCACCAACTCAGGGAGGTGAACTGCACAGCACCATCCCTTACACAGTGTCCATAATGTTGACCGCAGCCTAGGTGGTAGTTAATGGGTACAGGGATATTCACCTAGCGTTGACAATGCTGATATCATCTGTCAGAATATGCACATATGTCACACACCTCACCCAAAAAGCCCTTTCTGTATGTTGTTCACAACACTGAGACAGCTATTGCTCATAGGTCATGGCCATTCACATCCTTATATACATAGATGCCTCGCATTTGTCTGTGTGGTATGGGCTACAATGAGGGGGGAGTACAACACATTAACCCTGTTTTACTGTAGCTGGCACTGGTGTGATATGCACATGTCACTCTGGCACCTTTTGTAGTGTTGATTCTGTCAACAGGCCACTGGTAGAACACTCCTGTGACATACAAAGGTACATGTAGTCAAACATCCGTACTGTCATCTACATCTGTACTGCTAACATCTACATTGATAATGGTTCATGGACTTGCAGACTATACTCAGCAGGGTAATAGTGCGGTGCCACCAATTATGACTGTCGTCACCACTTGTGGGTTGATATTATCCAACACCCTATCTGTATTGTATTTTCATGCTCAGCACTTGTTCAGAACTTGTGAGCACTTCATGAGCTACTGATTAATATAGCACCCATTCCACACCATTTCTCACAAGTACACTGTCTGTCCTTACATTTCCAGCTTGCTTACAGTACAACAGCTGTTGCACACATGTAACTCACATATCTTGTGAGACATGGTTGTATATACAGGCATGTCCAACTGTCACGTACCAGTGCTATTGCCTGTCTATATGATGAATATGGCGTACATGTGGCACTAAAGCAATTGTCTCATGTACACAGTCAATGCTCACCTCCTAACATACGACACTACAGCCTGTGGGAGATGCACATATGCAGCCATGCTGCGGGTAATGCTGTCACCAACCCTGACTGAACCTGAGAATCATGGGGGGATGTGTAACATTTGCAACACACCCCACTCATCACATAGTCTCACAAGATCTCCACCACCACAGGCCACACATACGAGTACAACTTGTGCAGTACCTCTCCATACTCTGTGTATGCACCAAAGGCAGCCCCCATCACCAAACACAACAATAACTTATAGCCCACAGACTCATGTGTGCCCATCACATACAGCCAATAGGGTGTTATAACATACACAACACACCAGTCATAGGTGACTCTGTAGGTGGTCACACTGATGTCCCACTCAGCAGGCTACACAAGGCAATAGTCACTTACATCTTGCTGTCGGGTAACTGGTTCTGCAACATAATCTATGCACCCATGCCACACCTCACCAGGTACAATTTGACTGTCATTCTCCATGTTAGTGTGACTGCTCTGAGATGCAACTTCACAGACTACATGTGCAGGGACATGCAATAGCTCACCAGCCTTGCAGCCCTGAAGGTATGGGCCAAGCCCTGGGGAGCATTATGCATTCATCCGGACCTGATACCACTGTACAATGACTGACTGTGTCACTTCAACAGTTGCCTATGCTACTGCTGTTATTCCACAGGCATCTGGTATCTGTCTGCTTTGACTGACATGGTCAACAAAACACGATGCTTTGGCACAGATGACCTGCACCTGTCAGCCCTGGGTGTACAGATAACATGTAAGGCTCTTGCTGCTTCTATACTGCCTGTCTTGCACAGTTTCCAATAACATTCACCACCAGAACGGGAACAGGCAAGCAAAACATGGGGTCATGTGACACAATGCTTGACATCTTCATCTCTGATGCACGCAGGCAAGGCACTCCTTATAATGGACCACTTCAATATCTCTGCAGTGACTGGGACCTGCCTCTAGGCTTTGCAGAGCACACCTGCAATGACAGGTGATACACAGACCACACCTTTCAGTCATGTAACCTGGACCGGCACACCCACGGCTGAGGTGTTCCCATATTCCACTATGTTGTACACACATCCTGGTTAGTCACTTAGCACAATGCATCAGAGGTGCTCCGCATGCAACTAACTGTGGCCAGAACTGCTATACACATTGTAACATGCTACGGATTCAACAACATACCCCACGGTTACCACACCTCATTTCTTGGTGTACTGGACAGTAGGGTTCAGACAGGTACTACTGATGTGAGACTGACACTACCCCACACTTAACTGGGATAGCCACTCATGTACCGACACATTAGGCCAACACTGTCCGGGATTCATAACCTCTGCTCAGCTGGATCAACCCATACACACCACCTCCAAGACCAACAATATCCTAGACATGGACACTGCCAACATATGACTGGTGTTCCACACCTGGGGTTATCCCCTTGTTGGTGGATTCCGAACATATGCTAATCACCCTTGTTATCCACATCCCGGCACCACACCCTTCACGACATGCACAGTACAAGAGTACTACAATGCCTACTACAGACGTCTTATGACAGCAGTAGTTAATGTCATGACACCTGTGCAGATGGACAATGCACATGCAAACGCTGAAACATACCCCAGTGCACTTTATTAGCACATACACGACTGCATGGATCATGCTGTTCCACACAGAGCCATGATGGTACCCACCAGATAACGGATGCAACTCTGGGGGTCCAGTTCCATGGACATAATTTACAACAACAGGTGGAGGCTGTTGCAAAGTGGAGTACAATCCCATGGGTGGGGTAGCTCACTGGTCAGCCTCAGTAGGGCTACGAGATCTCTCATCACATACTCTGAACCTAGCTACGTAAACATTACTGTGACACATTCCAGGGTATACCACAAGGCATTATGGAGGTATGTCAGTTGTCAATGGCAATACCCACATCTGCTCTGACATACAACAGTTACTCAGGAACATTACAGAACCAAGTGATGTTGGCAACATGCTGGCGGATGGGTTCAATGCTAACATTACACCCTCTCACTTCCTACAGGACCACAATCCATGCAGGAACATTGCGGTGTCCCTGCACTCTATAAGGCCTGGAACACTGACTCCATGTGACTGTCCAACATCCCAGGCTGTGATTTACACAAACCTCTGAACGACATGTCTCCCCACTTGGCCACCATATTCAGTAATAGCCTTGTATTAGACATTGTGGCCCCTGAATGGCACACAGCAACAGTTATCGCTCTCCACACAGGTGGTGCCACAATGCACGAGCAGGACTATTTCCCTATATGCCTGACTGGACTGTTTTGCAAGGCTATGAGGCACATCATCATGGAAGACATTCACAGAGACATTGGTGGGCTCCGGTCCTTTGATGCCACCCAGGTTGGACTTGTTAGGGCCAGAGCATGGTTCTTACACCTGGTGGACTCCTTTGATACAGTTACCAGGGTAGATGATGACGGTAAGGGGGTCCACACAGCCTACATTGTCCACTCATTGGCTTTCAGCACCGTTCTCCATTCTGCTATTGAAAACATACACATCCATCTGCACATCGACCCCTATGTCTCAGGATGTTATGCAAAGTGGCTCACGGACAGTACACACACAATGAGGGTAGCATACCATAGTACCTACTGTATTTTAGTTACACTTGGCATACCACAGTCCTCAGTCATAGGGCCTCTCATGTTCGGTATATGCTTTCCTGAGGTACAGGCTAGCACAGAGGGACTTTCCCTGACTAGCTTTCCAGACAACTGCATACAAAGCACCATGATTGATCCACCAGCTGATACTGACTCCCTCCATAAGGGTGTCACTGTGACGGATACCTGATATCAATATCATGGCCTCAAGCTGCATGACACAAGGTGCATGAACATCCCCTTTGCATTACACCATTCACCCACTGACTATCACATAGGTGGTAGTCCCCTACATACATGTCACACTGTACGTGATCATAGTACACACGTATGTCGCACTCACTCCTTTGATAACCATATTGCCACTGTGGCATGGATATCCTTCTATGTGGCCACACTTATCTGTACTGGGTTTGTAGCTGGAACATAGGCACCCATTGTACCTCTGAACTCCAGATGTATACACACATTCAAGGGTACAACACCCCATTTAGGGTGTACCTTACAGAACAGCTACAGCTTTACATACCACAACATTAACATGCCATGATGTTTATTGAGCTCCGATGGATGACGTATGCGGAAGAACTACGGACACCATGTCTGTACACATTTGCATACTACATACTAAAGGGTGACCTCTGCTGAACAGACAGGGCCCATGTCCACAACAATATTCATGGATATACTCCACATAAGCGACATAAGCAAAAGCCACTGTGAGCAACATGCTCATGGATATGTGCACACACGCAACGATGAGTGGGATGTGCTTGAGGGTTACATTCCCATACCAGACACTCACCATGCTTTGGAACATGATTCCTATGTACATCACGCAGGGGCACTCAGTAGCACTGTTCATGTGATACCTCACTTGGTGGATGGGAGACGCATGTATGCCAGGGATCACTGCAGTGGCTGTACTGTGCAGAGGTGCAGGTAACACATGGCTCTGCTGTTCACAGACAGGACACTACCCTAGAGAGGTGCAGCTGGTGTAAACACTGTAGTTGGGCTTACACATAGACTTGCCAGACTGCATAGTACCCCACTATGAACCTGTGAAGCTATTACATGTTCTTTGTGCATGGTTAATTGAGTAGCTCTTCCATTTAGATTAGCTATCATGCTGTTACAGTGTCCCGTGACTACAAGCCATATGTATCCTGTTATTGTATATTGTACATGCCAATAGACGATACCTTTGGTATGCATGATATGCCTGTTATGCTGTGTAGAATATCTGACATATCTGACATATCTACCTACAATACTGTACATTACACATATTTTACATATTATCCCATAATGCAAAGCATACTTGCACAGCGGGACCACCTTAGACATGTCATTGTCGTTATATGTGCATACACATGCCTACTGTGACAGTATATCAACATATACTATCCCCTGCTATGGCACGCACTTGTTGGACATACCCTACCACTGACGGCGGGTGGTATGGAATTGTTCTGTTTAAAGCCCTCATGTAGCATCCCTTGTGGTGTCTGTGATGTTTACCTTGTGGCCCATTGCAGGACACACAATTTCTACAAGTGTTACTATGCTCAGCAAGACATCACTACATAATACCTTTTCCTACTTTATGCATTGCGGACACTTTTAATTAATACAAAACAGGCTTTACATACACTAACATAATTAATACAAAACAGGCTATACATACACTTACATACTGAGTGTTCTACATACCTTGTTATCGTTCCGGACTTTCATAACTATCTCTCTTACACTGTTTAAACAGTTCTATGGTATGAGCATATGGTTTGAATGTCTGGCAAGTCATCCTTATATACGTCGATACCTGTAACATGTGGTTTCTGATGCCAATTGGTGTTTCTGAGTGAATTATTACTTGCACATCAGCTCTGCAACTACTCCATTCACCAGTTATGCGGCAACAGTGGAGTATAATTGAATTCTCCACTTGGGCATTGCCCATTTGCCCTACCTTTGGGGAGACGGCCTGTATTGTGTTTTGTTATGTGTAATTGTAACTGTTATGTGTAGAGACACGGATAGTTTGGATTCATGTCCCCCGTGGATTGTGTGTGATGGCTAGAGTATGTGGTTCTACATCTGAGTGTACCTGTCATCCCAACCGTCTGATAAGGGACTATTACAAACAAAACCTGTAACATCACCGTTTGTTCCATTATACAATGGCTATGATTTCACATGGCGCCTTTAAAATGTGTCTCTCACAAGGTATGTTAACACTTCTGCAGATGTAACTGACTGACTGGATGTTTGTGCTGTAATTACAGTCTGTATTGCTATAGTTTCATGAGTGGGGGATGTAGGTGGGTGTACATAGCATATACAGGTATGTGGGGCTTGCATTTCTACATATTCCATATATGTGTGTGGGCTCCTTCCCTAATTAAAGACCTATCAGTTAGTAGACTTTTGTTACGGGCATATACATTGGGCCATGTTAATTGGTTTTTATACAGTATGCAGGTGAGGTTGATACTTCCATACCTCCGGAATTACAGCGATATGTAAAGGGATGTTACTAAATGACAGCTGTCCCATGTATTTCTGTCCCAGATATTTGCACTCATTGGAGTTGTGTTGGTAACTGAACCTCTTTAGCATGGGTTGCCACCTTTTCAAATGGCCATTGTGGGACACTTGCGGGACACACATCGGTGTTTACAGGCCGACACATACCCACAGTCAGTACACAGGATAGCACATACTTTTATCCTCAATACATACTTATTGTTGTAGGACTTTGGCTACTTATCATATTGCATGTAACATTTACGTTTCTTACATACAGGCATAACTATTTAATGCAACTATTACATAATATATGGGACATAATAATGCCCTACAATCTTGGACATTTGCCCTTTTTAATGTTTTATGTCAGGACACACCTGCCCAGGGAGGGGCTGTCCCTCCCAATGTGGGACAGGTGGTACCCATATGCCTACGCTAGCTATAACCACACCTACGGTAATGATCTACCTCTGAGTTGGCACTAACAGACACACGATGCAGACACACACACACACACACATTACAGTCACATGGACACACACATGGCACCCTCAACACACACATACACAGACTACGGCAATCACAAACACAGTTCAACACAGTACCTACGTGGACCGCAACACTGGCAGCGGTATCTAAATGTCCCTTCATATCGTGATAATATTACTCACAGTTCTAGTGTTCCGGTACTGTGTTCTTTCGGTCTTTCAGCCTTGTGGTTACGCGTGTCGGTATGTGACACATTCCATAGTTGGCGGTATTCTATTTATTTGTACCTCCATGGTTGTGTACATGTCATTGACCTATCTATATATTTGCAGATATCGGTGAATCTGTATATATCAACATATATCTCTCTATCACCCTTTCTATCTGTATTATATATGTATATATATATATATATATATATATATATATATATATATATATATATATATCTGACAGAGAGAGTGACAGGCAGAATACACCTTTCATTGTGTACTTGTCTGTGTATACTGTTTCCTGGACTCCGCACGTTTGTGTTTGAACCTGTTACATTACACACCTGCCATAGGTACATCTTGGCTACCATAGTGTTAGGTGATTGTATACATGATTGCGTGTTCTACTCCTGGCAGTGGTCGTTTTACCCTTTGGAGCAGGCACTATTAGTACAGGGGTGAATAATGCTGGTTTCACCTGTTCTGGACATCATTGACCGTGATCTGTGATATTCAGAGAAGCTTAGCCCTGTTTTGCGCATATCCGTATAGTCATATTTAAATGACGCTTACCAGCACTGGGCAACGCATATTCCTGCTAACGTGTGCTAAACATGATCTGATGACCTGCATCCGACATGCATTATTCGTGCCTTCAGGATTACGTTACATCCCTTGCAGGAAGTGGGACCAGGAACATGCACAACGGTCACTGCATTTACCACTTGGGCATCTGGGATTTGTACACATTATGGCATTTTGTATGTGGAGTATACTACGGCTGTTACTCCATACTACAATCACATGGGTAACTCAGTCAGATTACATATGGATGAGTCCAATTAATGGTATGTCCATGTGATGTTTACTGGATGTGCTCCAGCATTGGGTATGTATATCACAGTGAGCCACACATGATAATGTGCTACACCTTCAAACGACCGTAGGTGGAGCATGCTGGGGTGACGAATACCTGTCATGGATACACCCCATGCCTTGACACGACATCCATGATTACATTATGTGGATCCCCTCATTAACGCAGCAAGGAATCCATGCAGAGTGTGTGGAGAACAGTGCTTACACACATGTGATCCCGCGATTGCCTCTGCTCCACTGACCAACAGTTGGTTACTCGATGTTGTGGCAACAGCAGACACTGTTTGCCTCGTTTGGTGTATGGCCTCTGACAATCGGTTGTGTACCTACCGATGTACCTAGGAACCTATACACACAGCAGCAACATATGCTGATAGGTGCATGTACTGTTCATATGTTCATAGGTTCATAGGTTCATACTAGGCTATCTGCCCGAGGGCATTTACAAGCCTAGCCCATAGTTTTTGTAGCCCACGCACCCCTTTTTAGGGGGGAACTATACATTATTTTTTTTTGTGCCTGTGCCTGCAGTGAGCTGAGACGGTAATCCCTGTATATGGGTATCCTCTCCCATCCCCATTTGGTCAAGATTTCTTGAGGCCAGCGTGCTCGCTCTGCTGCACTGATAACTTCTTCTGTGCTCAGTGGATTGCCACCTATTTGGTAGCTAGGGGTAACCTTTTTTTCGGGTAAGGTATGACTATTTTTTTTGGCATTTAACTTAGGGCCAGGCTCTGGCACCAGTTATCCGATAGCTGTTGTGTGTACAATGTTTGAGGGCTGCCTATGTAGGATTCACACAGTAGGCCACCTATACATTACAATTTACAGGTGGTCGTGTGTGTGTGCCATCCATTTTACTGTGTGTGCAGGTGGAGAAGTGTGTCAGTCCATAGGGGCCTACACTGTCAGAGTATATGCTATACGTTCCCTCTTTGCCAAGGGATAGGCATATTGGGCATGCCTCCATCTGCCTATTAGGGCTGGCACAGGGTGTTCGTGGTCTGAATCGCTCTGTGCCTGTGACGGCCTTGGCAATTGCGGTGGGCTATGAGGGCCTTCACCATTTTGTCCCTGCTGCAGCGGTTTCTGCAGGATCATATTATGTAGCATGGCACATACTATGAAGATGTGGGCAGACATGCCTGAAGAGTACTGCAAGGCTCCACCAGATGTGTCCAAGCAATGGAACCGTGATTTCAGCATCCCGAACACACACTCTATGATGATTCTGGTTTGTGCTTGTGCCTCATTATGGCGTTCTTGCATGGGTGTGTGTGCATTTCTGATGGGAGTCATCATCCATGGCTCCAGTGCATAGCCAGCATCCCCCACAAGGTGGCCATCTGGGATGTCCCCCCTGAAAAATACCTGATACAGCTATGAGGCATGCCAGATATGGGAGTGATGGTAGCTTCCAGGGCTGCCAGCACACACATCCATGATAATGCCCTGGGCATTGCACATGACCTGGCAGTTGATGGAGTGGAATCCCTTGCTGTTTATGTAGCGCCTACCATGCTCACCAGGTGGTGACTTGATATGTATGTGCGTGCAGTCTTTTGCACCCAGTACCTCCAGGTAGTGTGCCACATGGTGGAAGGGAGACATATTGCTGGCCAACTCCTCCTGAGTTCGGGGGAAGTATATATGCTCATTGGCATGTGGTAACATGGCATCCAGGAACTGGTGTGGTACCCTGGATGCTGATGCCTGTGAGATCCCCATTATATCTCCAGTTGGCCCTTGAAATGTACCTGTGGCTAGTATTCGCAAGCTTACACATACCTTCATGTCCACTGGGATGGGTTCCCCTCTGTTGTTTCTGTTTCTCAGGCGTGGCCGGCACAGCTCAACTATTTGCTGTAAGATGTCCCTGTCCACCCTGTAACGCTCTACTATCTTCAGATCATGTAGCCCCTGGTAGGTTACCCTTGGACTGAACACTCTTCTCCTCCTCCTCCGTGGCCTTCGGTGGTTGTCAGCATCATCCTCCACAACACTGTCAGTCTCTAATACATGGTGATGAATCACAGCTATGGCAGCTCCCAACATGTACATTTTAAAAGTTCCCCGTGTGTTTACACCTATGGTGCAGTGTTTGGGAATACACAGGTGTGTGTAGGGTGCTTTCACACTTTATACTATTGTGCTGTGAACACCGATGATGTCATAGGGTATGTATGTATGATCGTAGCTACAGGGTATCTTATGTGTTTTACTACAGGAACTACTATTGTGGTGCCTTTGGTGTTGAATTACATTTGGCTGCCATGGATTACCTCTTGCCCTTCCCTTTACATTTCTTCACATTTCACCTACCATTTTCTGCCATGCATCCTGCAGCTTGCTTTTATTTGTACTTTCCTAGACCTGGCTTATCTTGCGTAATGTGGTCTACTGCTGGTCTACTGTAGGTTTGCTTTGCTCTGCTATGACAGTTCTTCTTTCTTTGCAATCCGACACCTCCCCTATCCTGTTTCTCAGGTTTCTGCGAGCAGACTTGTCAGCTGCCGTAGATTGCCCGCTGTGAGTTAATAGGTGTTTATTGCTCAGTTGTACTCCAATTACCCTACTGCGGCATTTCCTTCTTTTCTTCCCCTGATCTTCCTGTTTGTGCTATGGTTTGTGGCGCATGCATCCACTTACCGGGTTTTGGGCACGTTTTCATCCCCATACACATGCGCTTTCGGGCACCATATGTGCTCTCAGCTAAACTATGCTATACCTACCTCCCACCCCTGTTCTGCGGCTTTGCTTAGCAATGGCAAGGCCAGATTTGCATTGTTCCAATGTGCTTACAGCTACAGTGGCACACCCCACTGTTGATGTCATGTATACCTCTGAGACACTCCTCGGTGTTATAGCGCTGCACCGTATGGCACATCCTTAATCCAGCGGGACGTTTGCGATTCAGTATTACCTGCCTCATTTGCATGGCATTGACTACTAATTCATAGTTACCGCACCAAACACTGTCACAGATCCTTAGCAACCCTTGCAGCTTGGTTTTGGTGTACCATGCATACCATTGAGTATTATGGTGAAATCCTGATTTGTATTACATTGCGATTTTATGACATTTGTATATATTTTCTTTGTGTTACAGTTTGCGCACACATGACCTGTGGTTGTACTTTGCGTTACTGCGGACATAACATTAAATGTTGTTTTTTAGGTGTTGTGCATCTTTTCTTATGCCATTGGCTGTGTATTTAGCCATTGGCATATGTTAACTTTGTAATACATGAGTCTGGTCCGCTTCCATAGCTCCGATGTTCTGTTTGGGAAAATGTAAACTGTGTTTTTTGGTTTACATTTCTGTGGGCTTATGCTACGCCTGCACCACTTCATGAATCGCTATGTACCTTCATTTGCATGGTGCAGCACTGCGCATGGGGTGATTAGCATACCTAAGCCGAGGGCTGCACAGTTCTGGTGTACGCCGGTAGTGCACATGGAATTGGATCATACCTGAATCGCTCGACGGCCATATTTGGTGTTATACCGCCTACACTACGCCTGCACCTGGCGCAAGATTCATGAATTCCGGGGAAAATGTAAAACTACAGTTGGAAAATTTCAGAAATATAGAGTAAGTTACCCTCGAGGTTTAGTTTGATGAGGGCAAATCTATGTAATACCCCCTTTATTTTATTTGTTTTATTTTTTTCTTCTACAACATTCCTGCTTTTCCAATTATTTCATTTTGATTGTTTATGTTTGATTTTATTATGTGTTTATTACAACGATGCCCACTGATGGTAATTTACTTGTACAAGAGTTAAAATTATGAAATGTAATTGAAAAGATTTCTCTGTTTTTTTTACATCTACCTTTGCCTCAGGACATGGCTAAAATGGTCTTTTGGAACAGTCTCCTAGATATTGAAAATAAATCCTACCATATCATTGTGTTAAGGCATACTTTCAACTCTGTTTATCAGATGGCAACTATAAATTATCTGTCCCGTTTAGGCAAGCTTTATATTATATTACATTTACTTGGCTACAGTTGGAAACAATAAGTCCTTCAAGTTTCCTCTTTCACATTCCTTAAAAATCTACTTCTCCTTCATCCCTACCTTCTCACTTTTGTTTTTGCCACATGTATCATGCCCTCTAGAGTAACTCTGCAGATTCTCAATAAACAACACATTTCAGTAGTCCATTCCATGGGTCCACAGCTCTCTATGTAAATAAGAACTTTCCAGAGATCCAAGTAGTAGCTAGTCCCTACAATTTTCTGACTTTGTCCCACCTTCCCCATATGCCCTTTCTGTTTAAAATGACCCGTTCACTTCTCCATGACATGATCTGATGCATCAATATTACACCCCCCACCAACACCTTTTTCTTCTGGCATTGATTTAGAAAAGTTATGCAACAAAATCTAGAAGATTTAGAATTTTTGCTTGGAAACGTCTACATATATATTTTAAACCCCAAGTAGGCGCCATAGAATTTTTCCTCAGATAGACAGCAAATGTTGGTGGTATTAGTAAACAGCAGATAGAGCTCACAGGTAAAGGTTAGAAATGTAAAATCCAATGCAGATAATATAAGCAGTCCAACAATCCAACTATGTCCAGGCAATTCCGATTCTGTATGATAGCTCAGAAACATCATCTCCCTCATCACACCAATCTGCCTACCAGCATCTCTGACAGTGCATCCAGCAGGGAATCCTTAAAGTCCACAAACCTACCACACTCCAAGAAAATATGTTCCCAATTATCTCTTTCTTCCCTGTCATACCTCCAGCATTTAAGAAGTCCAACAATCCAAACACCACATGAAGGGATGCAAAAAAATAACGTTTAATGAGGTAAGCGCTTTCATTACAACTGTAGTTTCATCAGACCATTGAAAAAATGCCAAAAAACTATTTAAACAGTCAAACAGTGATGTCAGAAAGCATTAACCACGAAGATACACTAAGTCACTGTTCATCCAAAAGTAGCCAAAAACACGGTAGTCACAAACAAACAATTTTAATGAAGCTTTCGGGTCTACACCCTTCATCAGCACATAAAATCACCTTACATAAGTTGCATTTAAATAGAGGAAGCACTGAAAAACACATGATCAAGCCAGCCAACCAGATACAAACCAAAATTAATTATGCAAATAATTTAAAATGCATCACACCCAAAACTCCTAAAGAAGTTTTACTTATATTAATAAAAAACAATTTTATATAGATTAAATATAGTTACATATAGATAAATCATTCATATCAAATAAGAACTTTTTTTAAAAAACTTTTTTTAAAAACTTTTTAAAAGGTAGCAGCTCAAAGTTAGCATCATAAATTCTCCCTCTGACGCTTAATCAAAACTGGTTTGAGACTTACTGCTCCATTCAAGCCAGGCCATTTATCAGCCTGTAAACATAGTATCCACTCATATTCCTTCAATAACAAAAGATTTTCCAAGTCACCACCCCTAATACCCATTCGTACAGTGCATATGCATCTGAATTTAAAAGCATGAGTTTGAAATTCATGTAAATGTCTGAATAAACCATTTGTCTCAATCTTCCGTCTTATTTCGGACCTATGCTCTATTATTCTATCTTTAAGCTTCCTGGATGTTTTCCCTACATAAAATGTGTTACATGAAACACAGGTAGCTAAATAAACTAACTTAGTAGTACTACAATCTGCTTTGCAAGTAAACTTAAAACATTCACCTGTTGTAGGATGTCGGAAGCTATTATTACTATCATTAATATCAGAGCAACAGACACAATTATAGCACTTGAAAGTGCCAACTTTAGTACATAAAGGAGCAGATTCAGTTTGAAAATCCTTATAACATAATATTTGCTTAAACGTCTGACCATTCCTAAAGGCAAACCTTGGTACTGGACCTAAAATGTCCTTTAAATCTGGTTGAGACATTAAAATTACCCAATTATTTTGAATTATTTTACAAACATCATTTGTATTGGAATTATAGGTGGTAGTAAACCTGATGACAGGCTTGCTTACTACCTTATCAGCTTCATTCCCTAATATATACCCTGAGTGAGTCAAAGAAACAGAACTAAAAACTGGTTTATAAGGACCTCTTCTGCCTTGCAAAACCTCTTCATAACTCATATTTACATCTCTAAGGTAATAACCATTCTCAATAAACTCTTTCCTCATCTTCTCAGTTTCCTCCAAAAACACACCCTCCTCAGTTGTTAGTCTACTGACTCTTATTAACTGAGATTTTATAATGCCTCTATATATATGTACTGGATGCATGCTAGCAGTATTTAAATATCTTGCTGCATGCACATCCTTCCTATGCACCTTTGTTTCCAACCTTCCAAGTTTCCTATATACCCTTATATCTAAAAAATCCATTGTATCTAAAGAAAAATCCATCTTAAATTTAAGGAAACTTGTCGTAGTGTTGAGATAGGACAGAAATTTTTCTAACTGAGTCAGAGTCCCTTTCCAAACAAAAACAGTCATCAACAAATCTGCAGTAACAATCAAAGTAAAGAGCAAATTCATTATTTTCATTTAAGATGTATTGTTTTTCCCATACATATAAAAGTAAATTAGCAAAGGTATTGGCCACGGACGTCCCCATGGCCACCCCAGTTAACTGCTTGTAGGGAACACCATCAAAAATAAAATCATTCTTTGTCAACACCAAATCTAATAAGAGGCAAATATTCTCTATTTCACGTGTTTGTTGAGAGGATTGCATTGTTAAAAAACTTCTAATTGCCTCAATCCCATATTCTATTGGAATCACCGTAAAAAGTGACACAATATCCAGTGTAACTAAAAAATAATCAGAACTAGTTTCACCATTAAACCACACACTAAGTTTCTCTAAAAAGTGCACCGTATCCTTTAAAACTGTTTCACATTTCAGTAAATACTTTCCTAACACTTTTTGTAAATACCTAGAGATGGGCTCAGTCACCCATCCTTTACCAGATACGATAGGCCTTAGTGGTGGGTCACTCATGGATTTATGCACCTTGGGGATACCATAAATCTGTGGAATTTTAGGACATGTTACTGTTAAATAAGTGAATAATTCAATTGTAATGTCCTGATTCAATTGCATATCATATAAGAATAAATTCACCTGAGAAATATGATTTTCACATCTGCAAATGTTATTACTTTAAAAGTATTAGTGTCAGACAAGAACTCTTTAAACTTACTCATATACCATGATTTGTCCATAAAGACTGTTGCCCCTCCCTTGTCTGCTTGCTTAATCACGATACTCTTGTCTTTTTTAATTTGCTGTAACAATTTATAATCATTAAAAGATAAGTTATATTTAACATCCCTACTTTTATGTTTACTTTTGGCATTATATAAAACTCTTATCTCATTCTCAACAATATTTAAAAAAGCTAAAATGACAGGTGAAAGTTGAGGTAAAAAACACTTAACTTTTTGCATACAGAGTCCAAATCATTCGCTTGCTTATACAAGGATTTAAGCATAACATTTCTTGCAAATAGTTTAACATCAGTTAAAATGTCCACAATATTATCCTTAAAAGTAGGGATAAACTTCATCCCATTCTTCAGTAAACCATAATGCTGCTCAGTCAAAACACATTTAGAAAGATTAACAGTACCTTGTAGTAGGCAAACCTCTGTCCTCAGCGACGAGGAGCCTTGCTGGGTAATTTTGGACTCTCGTTTTTTCTCTTTAATACCTGCACCGGTTTCTGCTGCGTTTTTTGTCCTTGGGGCTCCTGCAAGTTCCTCTGCTGAGAAACTACCTTCTCTGGTTGTTTTAACCTGAAAGGTAAAAAAGATGAAATTTCAAGCTGCTTACTCTTCTCCTTTCCTTCTGTTCCAGGTACAGGAATCCCAGCAAGGGAGGTAGCTACATGCTCATTTAATTCTCCGACCACAGCATCACTAGGTAGCGTTTCCTTGTCCCTGACATTTCCATTCATCGTATTCCACTCACTCTGATGCGTCGAAGAAGGAGCAGAAGCAGACACACTCGACGTATGCACTTCCTGATTGGCTGCTGCAAGTCTTGGAGTTAGCGGCAATTCAAATACATCTAGTTCATCAAGAAGCTTATTAATGGGTTTTACTGATCTACTATTTAGTCTTTCAATTCTCCGCTGACCAAAATTTCCCCTCGGCCAACTAAAGATATGACCATTTTTAAAATCATTAATATCACGTTGAAGCTTTCGCTTCTTTTGTATTTCTAGCCTGTGATCCAATGCTTGAACACGACTTATAAATAACTGATATAATTCATTCAGACATTCTGTATTACAAAGTTTAGAGACTTCCTTATCAAGACAGTCTATTTCTTCTAACAGGTCATTTTCCACTCTCTCAAAAAATTGATTCATTAATTTCATGTAGCTCATACTCAGTTCAAGATTTAGCTGCTGCCACTGCATTAATAGTTCTTGGTAGGTATTACCATATGATGGCATCTTTAATATCGCAGTCCACGAGGTACTACCCCATATCTAAATAGGCTAAAAAACTAAGCCTTTGCCATTGTAAATGTTTATAATTTTGAACTTTTTTCTCCAACAGGCCAAGCAGCTTGTTAAACTCAGTTAAGTCATTAGTTACATTACCACTTTGTGAAGATTCCACAGCCTTAGACTGTAACAGTGGATTAGTTGACTTAATTAACAACCTTTTGATAGTTGAATTCATTCCTGCACACAGCAGTGGTGTTACAGAACAAAATCGAATAGCTGGCTTTAAATTCCTTCTATGTTGTTGTAAGTGGCAACCTGCTACACAAATATTCCACCACGAAGATACACTAAGTCACTGTTCATCCAAAAGTAGCCAAAAACACGGTAGTCACAAACAAACAATTTTAATGAAGCTTTTGGGTCTACACCCTTCATCAGCACATAAAATCACCTTACATAAGTTACATTTAAATAGAGGAAGCACTGAAAAACACATGATCAAGCCAGCCAACCAGATACAAACCAAAATTAATTATGCAAATAATTTAAAATGCATCACACCCAAAACTCTTAAAGAAGTTTTACTTATATTAATAAAAAACAATTTTATGTAGATGTAGCTACCTCCCTTGCTGGGATTCCTGTACCTGGAACAGAATTAAAGGAGAAGAGTAAGCAGCTTGAAATTTCATCTTTTTTACCTTTCAGGTTAAAACAACAAGAGAAGGTAGTTTCTCAGCAGAGGAACTTGCAGGAGCCCCAAGGACAAAAAACGCAGCAGAAACCGGTGCAGGTATTAAAGAGAAAAAACGAGAGTCCAAAATTACCCAGCAAGGCTCCTCGTCGCTGAGGACAGAGGTTTGCCTACTACAAGGTACTGTTAATCTTTCTAAATGTGTTTTGACTGAGCAGCATTATGGTTTACTGAAGAATGGGATGAAGTTTATCCCTACTTTTAAGGATAATATTGTGGACATTTTAACTGATGTTAAACTATTTGCAAGAAATGTTATGCTTAAATCCTTGTATAAGCAAGCAAATGATTTGGACTCTGTATGCAAAAAGTTAAGTGTTTTTTACCTCAACTTTCACCTGTCATTTTAGCTTTTTTAAATATTGTTGAGAATGAGATAAGAGTTTTATATAATGCCAAAAGTAAACATAAAAGTAGGGATGTTAAATATAACTTATCTTTTAATGATTATAAATTGTTACAGCAAATTAAAAAAGACAAGAGTATCGTGATTAAGCAAGCAGACAAGGGAGGGGCAACAGTCTTTATGGACAAATCATGGTATATGAGTAAGTTTAAAGAGTTCTTGTCTGACACTAATACTTTTAAAGTAATAACATTTGCAGATGTGAAAAATCATATTTCTCAGGTGAATTTATTCTTATATGATATGCAATTGAATCAGGACATTACAATTGAATTATTCACTTATTTAACAGTAACATGTCCTAAAATTCCACAGATTTATGGTATCCCCAAGGTGCATAAATCCATGAGTGACCCACCACTAAGGCCTATCGTATCTGGTAAAGGATGGGTGACTGAGCCCATCTCTAGGTATTTACAAAAAGTGTTAGGAAAGTATTTACTGAAATGTGAAACAGTTTTAAAGGATACGGTGCACTTTTTAGAGAAACTTAGTGTGTGGTTTAATGGTGAAACTAGTTCTGATTATTTTTTAGTTACACTGGATATTGTGTCACTTTTTACAGTGATTCCAATAGAATATGGGATTGAGGCAATTAGAAGTTTTTTAACAATGCAATCCTCTCAACAAACACGTGAAATAGAGAATATTTGCCTCTTATTAGATTTGGTGTTGACAAAGAATGATTTTATTTTTGATGGTGTTCCCTACAAGCAGTTAACTGGGGTGGCCATGGGGACGTCCGTGGCCAATACCTTTGCTAATTTACTTTTATATGTATGGGAAAAACAATACATCTTAAATGAAAATAATGAATTTGCTCTTTACTTTGATTGTTACTGCAGATTTGTTGATGACTGTTTTTTTGTTTGGAAAGGGACTCTGACTCAGTTAGAAAAATGTCTGTCCTATCTCAACACTACGACAAGTTTCCTTAAATTTAAGATGGATTTTTCTTTAGATACAATGGATTTTTTAGATATAAGGGTATATAGGAAACTTGGAAGGTTGGAAACAAAGGTGCATAGGAAGGATGTGCATGCAGCAAGATATTTAAATACTGCTAGCATGCATCCAGTACATATATATAGAGGCATTATAAAATCTCAGTTAATAAGAGTCAGTAGACTAACAACTGAGGAGGGTGTGTTTTAGAGGAAACTGAGAAGATGAGGAAAGAGTTTATTGAGAATGGTTATTACCTTAGAGATGTAAATATGAGTTATGAAGAAGGTTTTGCAAGGCAGAAGAGGTCCTTATAAACCAGTTTTAGTTCTGTTTCTTTGACTCACTCAGGGTATATATTAGGAATGAAGCTGATAAGGTAGTAAGCAAGCCTGTCATCAGGTTTACTACCACCTATAATGCCAATACAAATGATGTTTGTAAAATAATTCAAAAGAATTGGGTAATTTTAATGTCTCAACCAGATTTAAAGGACATTTTAGGTCCAGTACCAAGGTTTGCCTTTAGGAATGGTCAGGCGTTTAAGCAAATATTATGTTATAAGGATTTTCAAACTGAATCTGCTCCTTTATGTACTAAAGTGGGCACTTTCAAGTGCTATAATTGTGTCTGTTGCTCTGATATTAATGATAGTAATAATAGCTTCCGACATCCTATAACAGGTGAATGTTTTAAGTTTACTTGCAAAGCAGATTGTAGTACTACTAAGTTAGTTTATTTAGCTACCTGTGTTTCATGTAACGCATTTTATGTAGGGAAAACATCCAGGAAGCTTAAAGATGGAATAATAGAGCATAGGTCCGAAATAAGATGGAAGATTGAGACAAATGGTTTATTCAGACATTTACATGAATTTCAAACTCATGCTTTTAAATTCAGATGCATATGCACTGTACGAATGGTTATTAGGGGTGGTGACTTGGAAAATCTTTTGTTATTGAAGGAATATGAGTGGCTAGTACGTTTACAGGCTGATAAATGGCCTGGCTTGAATGGAGCAGTAAGTCTCAAACCAGTTTTGATTAAGCATCAGAGGGAGAATTTATGATGCTAAATTTGAGCTGCTACCTTTTTAAAAAGTTTTTAAAAAAAGTTTTTTAAAAAAAAGTTCTTATTTGATATGAATGATTTATCTATATGTAACTATATTTAATCTATATAAAATTGTTTTTTATTAATATAAGTAAAACTTCTTTAAGAGTTTTGGGTGTGATGCATTTTAAATTATTTGCATAATTAATTTTGGTTTGTATCTGGTTGGCTGGCTTGATCATGTGTTTTTCAGTGCTTCCTCTATTTAAATGCAACTTATGTAAGGTGATTTTATGTGCTGATGAAGGGTGTTTAGAAAGCATTAACCAATCAGTATTCACATAAAACAACACACACTCTTAAACATACAATACAATAAAATTCAGTAGTAAAAACATAAAACTTTCAGCTCACAAAACATAAAACATTTAAGTATAAAGATATATCCAATAAAATATTAAAACTAATTAGGCAGTTTCCTAGTCCTTAGTATGGGCTTCAAAGACACTTTGCAATTTACACCAGGAAAAGTGTCAGCTTTAAACCAAATTAACTCTGCATACTCTGTTCTAGATTTAAAGTCCCCCCTCTTGCATTAATAGTCATAACCTCTAAGACTGTGAACTTAAACTTATGTCCTGAACCTTTTTCAGTAACATGTTTTGCTAACACACTGCATTCATCCAATTTCCTAATATAATTAATATGTTCGAGTATCCTCTCCTTGAAACTACGAATTGTTTTACCAACATAGTAAGCTTGACAGAGAGAGCACTCAGCATAATAGATCACATGTCCAGTTTTACAGTCTGCATAAAAATTAAAATCAATATGACGTTTGGCGATAGAACAAGCAATATGACTGGCAGTCCATACATATGTACAAGCTGAACAGCCTCTACATGGAAAGGTACCTATACGTTCTGAAGTAACAACATTACTAAGTGTTTTACAATTCTTATAACACAGCTGGTGCTTAAGAGATCTGTTATTCCTAACGCAAACTTCAGTCTAGGGACTACTGTCTGGTTAATTTCTTCATTGGCTATCAACACCTGCCAATATTTCTTAATAATATTACAGGTGTCTGTTGTACCACTAGAATACATTAAAAATAATTGTAAGTTATCCTGATGTTGTCTAGAAGGACCAACATGTGAACTAACATCATGTGCACCAAAATAAGGTTTAGCAACAGTATTTCTATGTGACAACACAAACTCACTCATCCTCTTGATGTCAAACATAGAATAACCTCTAGAAACTAGTCATTTTTCACATGCAGCAAGGGCTTGCTTAGTTAATAAATCATTACTATGTAGACGCATCTCTTTCAAAAACTGTCCCTTGACAATATTCCTAGGGGCATGTCTTGGATGCATACTTGATTTATACAATATATTATTCCTTTTACATTGTTTCCTAAATATCTTACTTTCAAAACCTTGTCCATTCTTATTAATAGTGACATCTAGGAAATCAAGAAAAAGAATAAGTACAGTTGAATTCCAAATAGGACGTTGTGCCGTGAAAATATTCTAAAAACTTATCCAAACTATCTGTAGTACTTTCTTATAAAATAAATATATCATCAACGAAATGTCTATAAAAAACTAAGCTGTAAAAATATAAATTGTTATTGTGCACAAACTCCAACTCCCACTGGACAAGGACGGCATTTGCATAGGAGTTATCACATGCCATCCCCATCACAACACCAACTTGTTGCAGGTAAAAATCATCCTGAAATATAAAAACATTATTTTCTAGTATCAACTCCAGTAAAGAGCAAATCAGCATCACCCTATTGTTGCTCATTCCACTCAACCTTGTAAGAAACATCCTAACACTCTCAACGCCAGTATTATTGAGAATTTCTGTAAATAGCGAGTTGCTATCCAAGGTAACAAAAAGCAATTCAGATAAATCATTATGTTCATTATGCCATGCATATAAATCATATAAAAAAACTTTGGTATCTCTAAGAACAGTAGATATGTCATTAAGAAGAAGGCATAAAGATTTTTCAACAAAAATTAACAGCAGTTTTGTAATCCAGCCCTGGCTGGAGACTATAGGTCACATGGGGGGGTTATATATATCTTTATTTATTTTCAGAAGCCCATATATAAGGGGGACCAAAGGATGTTCAACCAAGAAATAATCATATAATTCCTTATTAATAAGGTCTGTCATTAAAAGATCATAAATATAAAATTAAACTTTCCTTATTATGCCATTAACATGGTACTTATATATCTTTAAAACAGTGGATTCGTCATTAAGAATAACATGCATTTGTCTAACATAATCTATACAATCTAAAACAACAATATCACTACCTTTGTCTCCAGGTCTTATTTCCAGTGAATCAGATTCTTGTAAAGCTTTAAGAGCTAAATTGTCATCATATGTCAAGTTATAATATGAACATTTAAAATCATAAGACAAAGTCTGCCATAATTCATTCTCACAAAAAGTTAAAAAACTATTCAAATCAGGGGGTATGTCTGGTACGAAGAAACTAGGTTTCTTAAACCCTGACACATAATTCCTGTCCTGTTCAGGATAAAGCAGTTTTAATTAAATATTTCTAGTGAACATTTTCAAGTCTAAAATAGTGTCAATAAGATCTGGTTTAATGGCTGGAATAAATGACAAATGTTTATTGAAGATGTTGACTTGTTCAGAGGTTAAGTCACAAGATAACAAATTAAAGATTAAATTACTATGTTCCGTCTCTTGAAATCTACCTGACTCTGCATTTGACTCTGATAAGGTCTCTTCAATGAACAGCTCCTGAATCTGCCTCTCTTCTGTCTCTCTCTGATAGGCAGGGGGTTCTTTAGAGCAACATTTCTCTGGCCAGTTGAAGCTAATGGCAGAGATACAGCACATACTGTAGAAGTACTGGCAGTAGCTCCCAACACATCATTAGATTCAGCTTGAACTCCACATAAACTACTGTTATCTACAGAAACAGCATTTATCTGAAGATCTCTCCTTTCTTTCAGTCTCATAGTCTGTGGCTTCAAAGAAACTGTATTTATTGAAGGCAACAATGTTGCAGAAGGAGTAGCATTCTGAGTTAAATGTATCTTATCATAAGTAGCAGTTCCTGTAATATATGTATCAGTCTTCATCTGGCTGTTGTTAGAATCACATTCTCTCCTTGCTGCACTCTCACGGGGCATATCTCTTCTTGGTTTAGGCCATGAAAAAACATGGCCTTTAGAAAGCCAAGTAAGTCACGCTGTAATTCTTTCTTTTTAGCTAACTGCAGTCTTTGATCATAAGCAGAAATATTATCATAAAGCTTATCTAGTTGATTCATGAATGCATCAGAAGTAAACTTAATTGACAGGTCATTCTGTAGGGCTTTAATCTAAGCTAGCATAGGTTCATAGATAGGTACTAGGCTATTGGCCCTAGGGCCTATATAAGCCTAGCCAAAGGGTACCCTGGTTTTTGCCACCCAAGAAAATTATTTTCCTGTGCCCCTGTCAAGCAGAGCCACAGACGTGATCCCCAGGGTGAATTTCCTATCTCCCATCCAATCATCAAGATTTTTCTTGAAGAGTGCTAATGAGGAGCTTTGTTTGATATAGATAGGTAGTTTGTTCCAGAATATGGGAAGTCTCTGGGACAGGAATCTATCCCTCCAGCATGTTCTGTTTATTGTGATGACAAGGTTTAGGTCCCTAGAGCGTGTAGCTCAGAGGGATTGGGATTTCGTTAAGTGGAGCATGTCCAACAGCTCTGGGTTTGACATAGCTTCATATGTTAGGCAAAGATTGCCTCTGAGCAGGAGATATGTGACAGACTGCCTACTGTGGTGATGTGATTATCAAAGGAGAGACTACTGTCCACTTGTGTCCCAAGGTCTCTTATCATACTTCCGGTGTTAAGTAGACTACCGCCTATGTGGTAGTTCATGGGTACAGAGATTTAACCAAAAGGGATGACAATGCACTTTTTGGCATTCAGCTTGAGCCATGGCTTTGACACCAGGCATCTGTCTCAGTGAAGTCCTTTTGTAGGATGTCCACATCATTAGGAGTTTTGATTATGGCTCCTAGTTTGCAGTCATCTGCAAACTTTGTTAGCCAAAGACCTTCTGTGTTAGCCTGCACTTCACGGAAGTAGATACCAAACAGGAGAGGACCTAGGACTGAACCCTGTGGTACTCCACTTGTCACTGGTCTGAAGTTGGATTTAGAGTTCACTACCTTCACAGTGTGGGTTCTGCCAGTGTGCCAGTTGGCAACCCATCTTGTGACATAGGGATTTATACCTAGTTTAGTGAGTTTATCTATAATTCCAGAGTGGGGGGATGGTGTTGAAAGCCTTGGCAAGATCTAGATAGGCTGTGTGAACCACCTTACCCTCATCTATGGCTTTGGTGACCGCTTTAAAGAAGTCTATCAGGTTTAGGAGACATGATCTGCCTTTTACAAACCCGAACTGGGTAGGGTACAGAGTTTAGAGATTACCAATGTCATTGTTTAAAAGTTCCATGATGATACATTCCATAGCCTTGCAGACCAGGCTCATCAGGCTAATGGGGTGGTAGTTCCCGGGGTCTGTGGGGGCTCCCCCTTTGTGGAGCAGGATAACCGTTGCTATGTACCATTCAGTGGGCACAAAGCCTGAGGTGAGGCTATGATTGAACATGGTACTTAGGTGGGGTACCAGTTCATTCTGTAGTTCATGTAGAACACAGCCTGGGATGTTGTCAGGTCCTATGGCTTTGGAGAGTGTATTTTTTACCTGTGCAACCGTGATTACAGGAACTTTGTATTCTTCCAGTATAGAGATGGGCCTTTTAGGGGGTGAGAGAGGGGTAAAGTTAGCACTGAACCTATCTGCCAGGATGCTGGCAATATATAGTTGAAATTGCCCATTATTAGGGTGTTAGGTTGTACTCTAATATTTTCCAGTGTATCAAGAAATGAGGAGTGGGAATCCTGGGGCATGATGGGGGATCTGTAGCAAGCTACAGTTTGGATTGCGGTCTTGCCCAGAGTTAGTTGCACTTGGATAATCTCAGACTCGGATGCATTATGCTGAGCAACTAGCCTGGAGGTGTGGATATCCTTAATGAATATGGACACGTCTCCACCTTTAGTACTTCGGTCCAGCTAAGGTGGTCTAAAGGTGTGGTATGAATTATAGCCTGGTAATGCAGGGGTGCTCTCTGGAGCCTTGAACCAGGTCTCTGTCACTGCATAGATGTCGATGTTCTCCATTTTAAGGAGTGCCTCGAGTGAGTGCATTTTGAGGTTTAGACTTTTAGCATTAAGTAGCATTACCCTCAGATTTTGCTTGCTTGTACCTGTTAGAGTGGTGAATTTGTCATTTGAATCTTGCCTAAAAAAGGCACTATAGGGGTGGCAAGAGCCTTAACCAGTATCCGGAATCCCAAGGGTGACAGGTGCAGGCCATCTCTGGCAAAGCATTGTGGTTTGTTGATCATGTCATCCCAGGCAGACAGATACTGGACCCCCTTAGAATGACACCAGAAGCTTAGCCAATTGTTGAAGTCAATCATTTTGTCTTTGTACTGTGGTATCATTCTGGGTGATGGCAGGATGCTACTCAGGGCTAGGGTCATACCTGCCTGGGCTACAAGATCAGACAGCTCCTCCATGTCTCTTTTCATGTAGTCCAGGGAGGTATGTCTCAAGTCATTCACACCAACATGGACAATGACAGAGTCATATTTGTACTTGTTGTGGAGTGACCTGAGTGTATGCATTATGTGGCGGATCCTGACACTTGACAGGCAGCTGACAGTAATTTTCTCCTTGTTTAGCCTGGTGAGTGGAACATCAGTATGCCTGACTATAGAGTCACCTATGACTAGAGTGTTGGGTACGTTATTATGTCTTATGGGCTGTGGTTGAGTGGCCCGCTGAGTTTGTGGGCTATGTGTCATTTGGGTTGTGTTGGGGGGGTGGAGGTTGCTTGCGTTTCTGCTTTGAATGTCCCTGTTGCTTGGATAGATTGTTTTTGAGAGCCTCTGTGAATTTTGGTGTGTGTTTTATGTTTCTATGTGTGTGCTTTAGTGGTGTAGGTTTTGAGGGACTATGTGATGAGTGTGGTGTGGTGCAAGTGTTTACCTTCTCCTCTTGACTGTCTAGTCCAGTCTTGGGTGAAGAGAGCTTTGCTTCCAGTTTGGCTGTATAAGTGCATCTTTCACAGGTTGTAGTGGTGGGTGGTAGGAGGAGAGGGTTGTCTGTGTACATGAGGCAATTGCTGCATTGCCTCAAGATGCCCAGATTCATCAGGTAGACAGGAAAAAACACCGGGAGCTGACCATTAGACATGCCTGGATAGGTGCTTATTTATTAAGTACTAAAAACTGTTTTCCTCTAGACAAGTGAGAAAAGTTGAGTGCTGTAGTAATTTCTAGCTTATTTAGTGCTTACAATGAGTTCTGAACAAGTGCTGAGCTCAAATAAACAGATTTGAGTGCTGAAACTAGAAAACTGGCTAGTTCTAAGAAAAAAAAATAAGCTAGAAGTCTTCCCTCCAACACAGAAAGGCTTGGGGGCTTAGAAGCTTACAAACAGTCCTGGATACAGCAAATCTGTATCTGGACTAGATGACTTACAGGAAAGGCAGGAAACAAGCTTAGACTTTTTTTTTTTGTAAAATGGAAAGGGGAAAGGAGGAGCAGAAACTAAATGGGTTGGCCTTCTCAAATGTTCTCCCTGGACTAGGTAGAATGAGGTAATGACACTAGACTGGGAGGAGTGTCCCATATCAAATTTACAGTACGGGTGGGCAACTGCAAAGCCACCAAGTATAAAAACAGGATACCAGTAGTGAGGGAGGGTGGGAAACAAAAATCAGAATAAACAAACCCAATCAGATGCTTAACAATTGTAGAAAATTCTAGTTAATACCTCACACACAGTGAAACTAGCTAGCAAAGTATATGCAGACAATAAATGTGCTATAAATAACTCAGAAATTAGCAAAAAACAGGATACTTAATGTTATGTATCACAGATTAGTTAGCTCAGAGCCCTTCCTCTGACTTCCTCCGATTAGCTCAGTGTAAAATGGCAGAAACACTCACAAGTTAACTTCTTAAGTAATAAAGTTGAAACCTGAAACAACTTTAAAAAAAGCTTGAAAGTACCAATGAGGTGCTTACTCCAAGGCGTAGTCCAGGCAACCCCAGTCAGCCAATGGCCACAAACAATCCACTCTCACTGAAATGCTATACTGGCTTTGGCTAAGCTATGATGGCCTGAAACATGTGCTCAGATACACAGCCTCTACTAACAAACAACTAGGCCCAAAATACAAGCCTGAATATGGACAATGCTACACTACCAACACTACTCAGGTAGAAAAAAACTGCAGAAATGTTTAAACAGATAAAGGATCAAGGAGACTCTAGAGAATGCTTTTAAATGCAAACAAGTTATATGATACACTCCTAGCAGAAAATCAGAGCAAACAAACCCAACCAGATGCTTAACAATGGTAGAAAATTCTAGTTAATAACTCACACACAGTGAAACTAGCTAGCAAAGTATATGCAGACAATAAAAGTGCTATAAATAACTCAGAAATAAGCAAAAACAGGATACTTAATGTTATACATTACAGATTAGTTAGCTCAGAGCCCTTCCTCTGACTTCCTCTGATTAGCTTAGTATGAAATGGCAGAAACACTCACAAGTTAACTTCTTAAGTAACAAAGTTGAAACCTAAAACAACTTTAAAAAAACCTTGAAAGAAACAATGAGGTGCTTACTCCAAGGCGTAGTCCAGGCAACCCCAGTCAGTCAATGACCACAGACAATTCACTCTCACTGAAATGCTATACTGACCTTGGCTAAGCTTTGATGACCTGGAACATGTGCTTAGACAAATGCTAAATGGTTTAAATGGCAAAGTGTCTTTGAAGCCCATATTAATGACTAGGAAGCTGCCGCATTAGTTTTAATATTTTATTGAATATATTTTATATTTAAATGTTTTTATGTTTTGTGAGCTGAAAGTTTTAAGTTTTTACTACTGAATTTTATAGTATCGTATGCTTAAGAGGGGGTGTCATTTATGAGAATGCTGATTGGATAATGCTTTCTGACATCACTGACTGATCAAATAGTTTTTTGGCATTTTTTTTTTTTTTTTTTTATCAATGGTCTGATGAAGCTACAGTTGTATTGAAAGCGCTCACCTCATTAAACTTTATTTTTTGCATCCCTTCATGAGGTGGTTGGATTGTTGGACTGCTTAAATGTTGGAGGTATGACAGGGAAGAAAGAGGTAATTGGGAACAGACTTTCTGGGAATGTGGAGAGTTGGTGGACCTTAATGATTCCCTGCTGGATGCACTGTCAGAGATGCTGGGTAGGCAGATTGGTATGATGAGGGAGATGATTTTTCTGAGCTATCATACGGAATCGGAATTGCCTAGACATAATAAGGCCTTGCTGTGTCTAATTATGATGGCTGCCAAAAAAGCAATTACTAAAAAATGGAAATCAAGATCTAAGTCAACTATACTAGAAGTAGTTAATATAGTAGCAGAGATAAAACAATTGGAATTAAGATCATTAGAAAAGGGTATGAGCAAACTACATAGGAAAATGGGAATTGTGGGAACAATACATACAGGGGAGGAATGAGGTTTAAAAGAAGGCAGAACTTAAATGAGCTATTGAGCATTTTGACTGAAAATGATTAAGTAGATTATAAGCGATGTATATTGTTTTCAATTTTTTAATTTCTCCAAGCCTTTTGGATTTCTAATACCATGACGAGAATGGACCCCATTCCTAAGTCAAGATACGATTAGAGTTCATGAAATTAGTATTGTTTCACTCTTTGATGTCAGACAAAAGTAATCTTTGCAGCACCCGCAATGTGCCCAGTAATGACTCCTTCTGCAATTCATACAGTGTTACATGAATTGGTAACTTATCTAAATACGACTGTAAATTCTTTTTTATAAGACCCATTGCTCATACTACCATTGGAACTGTCTGGGTATCTTTCTTCCACATGGCTCTCATTTCTGCCTGCAGAACCAGGTATTTTATGACTTTGTATGCAGCAACAGCAACCTGGAACACGATGAAAGATAAACAACAACCACAAGTTCCACCGAACCGTTTATTAAAACTAAGATAGCTTCTCTCTCTGACGTCTCGGCCAAAAGCCGTTTTCACAGTTCCATGGGGGAAAGAGTAATTTTCTTAAAGCGACTGTTTTAGAGCAAGTTTATATACCTGCAAATTGTTATGTGGATGTTAAATCTGTTTTAGTACAAAAAGAAGCAATGTACATTTTAAAGTTTAAGACAATGCCTCCATATGGATTAAATGAAGAGTTTAATTGGAAAGCATTGCTTAATTAATTGCCAAATGCTGAATGGTTAATTAGCAGCTACATCTGTGTATATATATTGTGTATTTTTTATGTGTATCATACTCCTTGAAGGCTTTTAGCCGAGACGTCAGAGAGAGAAGCTATCTTAGTTTTAATAAACGATCGGTGGAACTTGTGGTTGTTGTTTATCTTTCATCGTGTTCCAGGTTGCTGTTGCTGCATACTTCATGTCTACAGATCCACAACTCCACTTGCCTCGCATTTTTAGAGACACTATGGATGGAACTCAATTATCCTTGGACAATTTTTTGGCAAACACAGCCGAAAGAGGTGAGCGACATACAGCTCAGAGAAATGTAACTGACAGCAGTTCTGTGTGGGAGAAATGGGACGAGGACCGTAAAAAACGGTCCTCAAATCCATTTTCATGTGTAGGCAGAAAAATCCCTCTTGCTGTTAACATAGAACATAAAGTACTGTTTGAGGATCTCGAGAAAAAAATGTGGAAAGAAACAGCCACATACTACAATATTTGTGGTTTAAAAAAGTATTTGGAAACAGAAATCACTCCGAGAGGTCTGAGGGTGTTTAAAGACCCTACAACCCCATTTGACCTAACATCAGAAATTGACTGTGCATTTCAGAAAAGGTGGGTGAATGCTGCCCATAAATGTGTAACCGAATGGTTGCACATTTTAATCGAACGGGATCAGCTTAAACAAAAAGAACTGTGCTCAGAAATTAAGAAACTGTGTGCTGACCTTACTAATAGTGTGCCTGTACTTACGCTCGAAGAATTCTTAAAACAAACTAATTTGAAACTCAAAGAGTACGAGGTCACTTTAATTGACAGAAAGAAGAGCAAGTTGATTCGTGACGTACGTGACTACGAGAATAATAGAGCGTTCTTGTCCAGAACACAATGTAATAAGAGAAACAAACAAGTTAGGTTTTCTGCAAACTTGTCTGAGAATCAGTTTCAATATTCCTCGGCTTCGGAAGGTGGTTACACCTCATTCGAAGATGACAACTTTGATGTAGAATATCCGGTGCTTCCTCAAGCAGGACAAACTGAAAATTTTCGCCAAACTTTTCGTGGCGAGTCGAACACTAACTTTTGACAGGTCAGAGGACAGAAGCGCACGCGGGAACAGTTCGTCAACACAGGGGGACAACGTTTTGAATATCAAGGACTTAAACGTGGTAAACGATAAGCAACAGTTTGATGTACATAACATAGATACTAATGAATATGTGATTAATTTATCTAATTACCACTTTAAAGATGTAGAATTAGCAGTACTAAATAAGGGACTGAAATTTGTTCCAACTGTAGTTACTAGATTGCATGACATCCAAAAAGATGTATTCATGTTTGGTAGAAAATTACATCTTAAGTATTTTTTTAGAAGTAACCCATTTTCATCGTCTATCTGTAACAGTGACACTAGTAGTAGTTTGTCAGATAGCTTTCATTCTTGTATGTCGGATGATGTTATGAATGCTTATTACAATTTGGATACATCCAAAGTACCTTCTTCTAGTAATTTTGTTCCTAATGTACTTAATGGTGATGTGTGCAATTGTGTTAATTTGATCAATCACTTTACTGAAACTGCATATAAGGAATTCATGAGTGAGAAGGCAAATATCAAGTATAACATGCAGTATAATGAATGGAAGGCTTTAATGACACTTGCTAGTTTAAAAAATGTTGTATTTAAACTATCCGATAAGGAGAACAAATTAGTAGTGATGGAGGCAACTATGTATTTGGATATGTGTATGGAACACCTTAGTGATACCAACACATATAAAATTGTGGATTCTAAGTTGTATGCATCATCTATTGATGAATATTTGACCCTTATTAACAAAGGTACTAGATTAGGTTATTTTTTACAGCATGAAGTTAAGCAAAAATTTAAAGTGGATGGCTGTAAGATGGCGTTATTTTATTGCCTGCCGAAAATACATAAAAATTTGTTGAGACCTCCAGGTAGGCCCATAGTTTCAGGGAGGCAGTATTTTTTGCATAATTTAGGTATTTTTTTACATCATTTTCTTTTATCTTATGTTGTTAAGTTACCGTCATATATTACAGATGTGTTTGATTTTTTGGATAAGATTAAGAAAGTCAATTTTAAACAAAACATGTGTTGGGTCACCATTGATGTGAAGAGCTTATATAGTAATATCCAACATAGTTTTGGAATTGAAGCCATCAGACTCTTCCTAGGTGATTCACCAGTTACGGAGTATATAGTAGAATTGGTTTATTTTTCATTAACACATAATTTTTTTGAATTTAATGAAAATATTTATCAACAGATTTCAGGTACAGCTATGGGGGCTCCTTTTGCCCCTATGTATGCTAATCTTGCTATGGGGCTATTTGAGCGAGAAATCATCTATAAACATAATTTTTTTAATACACATGTAATACAGTATTATAGATATGTAGATGATTTGGTATTTTTGGTAGATGGGAGTGAACTTGATATTAAAAATTTTGTAGATGATTTGAATACTAATAGATGGAATCTACAGTTGGATGATTTAAAAATTGGGACCATTGTTCCGTTTTTGGATGTAATTCTTGATATTTCTGATGGTCAGAACTTGGTTACATATTTAAACCGAAAATTTGAAGGGGGGTTTCAGTATTTATATGGCACGAGTAGCCATCCCCCACATACGTTAAATGCTCTTCCTTATAGTGAGATGTTAAGGATATATAGACTTTGTAATAAGCCTGAAATTTTTAACAAAGAATTGACTTCTATGGTAGAATCTTTTGCATCCAGAGGCTATAGTAATCAAATTCTACATAATAGTCTTGATAGACTATTTAATGGTAAAATAAAGTATAATAAGGGCCCTAAACCTCTTGGTCCACTGGGGCATGATTCTAACAAAGTTTGTGAGGCAAAGGAGTCCATTTATTTTGTGACTACTTTTGGCTCCTTCACAGATATATTTATAAAGATTGTTAGTCAATTTTGGAACTTTTTATGTTCCTTAAATAGTGTGCAACATTGGATGAAGTTCAATTTACAATTTTCATATCGTAGGGGGAAGAGTATTAAAGACTTTTTAGTCAAGAGTAAGTTCAGTCTACCCCCTCCTATGTTGTATAAAAATCCCAACAAGTTAGGTACATTTGGCTGCGGGAAATGTAAGGCTTGTAAATTTATTGTACCTTCATTTGATGTTATTAACAATATAAAATTCAATACAAAAAATGTTTATAATTGCAACACAGTAGGTGTGATTTATTGTTTACAATGTCCATGTAAGAAGTTTTATATTGGGGAGACTAAAAGGGCGTTTAAACTAAGACTTTTAGAACATATTAGGAATATTGATAATTGTAAGGAAGATAGCCCTGTAGCTTCACATTTTTCACAGTTCCATGGGGGAAAGAGTAATTTTCTTAAAGCGACTGTTTTAGAGCAAGTTTATATACCTGCAAATTGTTATGTGGATGTTAAATCTGTTTTAGTACAAAAAGAAGCAATGTACATTTTAAAGTTTAAGACAATGCCTCCATATGGATTAAATGAAGAGTTTAATTGGAAAGCATTGCTTAATTAATTGCCAAATGCTGAATGGTTAATTAGCAGCTACATCTGTGTATATATATTGTGTATTTTTTATGTGTATCATACTCCTTGAAGGCTTTTGGCCGAGACGTCAGAGAGAGAAGCTATCTTAGTTTTAATAAACGGTTCGGTGGAACTTGTGGTTGTTGTTTATATTTTATGACTTTGTGTCTCTCTGTACACAAGACAGTGTACTCACTGGGAGTGGTGATTTCAATGATCAATGCTACTTTTGTCTTCTTTTCTTGGACCACTATATCTGCTTTTTTTTTTTTTTTTGGCAACTGGGAGTGTGTCAGTATGGTTTGTGATGCAAAAATGCTTGCAACTAGAATTGTGTCGATGTGGTTTGTTTTTATTTATGTAAATGTATGTTTGCCTGTGTCATAAGTGATGATTTAATAAAAATTATTCTTGTTTTAAAAAAAAGGACAGGAATTAAATAATTTACGTAATGTTGCTTAGGCTATATGATATACAGCAATATATGTGAAGTATAATGTTTGTAGACATGAACTTGTTAATACAGTTTGATTAATTTTACATACATGTAAATTTGCCTGCGTCACAAGTGATAACTCAATAAAGGTGTTTAATTAAAAAAAACAGATCTATAGGTTCTCTAGCCTCTAGTAATATTCTTTCCCCTTCACTTCATTGATCTTTAGTAGCTTTCCTGCAAACTCTTTCTGGCAGCCTGGTATCCTTTTATTTATATGATCCCACAGGAATGCATGCACTACTTTAAGTGTGGTCTGACCAAGGCCCGAAGCATGTAGGTACTTATCCCTCAGAGGACATGACAGTGCATTCTGTTTGGCACCGCCATTTCACTCTGCTCCTGGTGGATCAGTCCAGATTATGACCAGCTCCCATAAATCCATGTTCTACTCTGTTGGGACCTCCGTACTATGTTGCTGCTCTTTTCTGTAGCTTTAATTCTTTTTTCTCCAGGGTCTCTTGGACCTCGAATGTGATAAACAGCAATTCATAGAATCATTATCTGCAAAGAGAACAGACCTCATTATTAGCTAATCTGTAAGCCTCTGTTATTACTGGAAGTGCTAAGAAGTACTTTGCTGTGGTAATCACTGCTGGTGGCTCATAGGTTCATAGGTTCATAGGTAGGTACTAGGCTATCTGCCCGAGAGCATTTATAAGCTTAGCCAGAGTGTGTCGGCTTTCGCCGCCCCATTGATTAATTAACTGAGCCTCTGTCAAGCAGAGCCAATGAAGTGATCCCAGGGGTGTATTTTCTGTTACCCATCCACTCGTCAAGGTTTCTCTTGAAGAGTGTTAGTGAGGGGCTCTGCCTAATGTAGTTAGGATTTTTGTTCCAAAGCATGGGGAGTCTCTGTGACAGGAATCTATCCCTCCAGCATGTTCTATTTATTGTTGTGGCGAGGTTTAGCTCACTAGAGCACGTGGCTCACAGTGACTTGGATTTCTTTAGGTGGAGCATGTCCATCAATTCTGAGTTGGACATGGCTTTGTAAGTCACACAGAGATCACCTCTGAGTAAGCAATATGCCACTGAGTACAGCTGGAGTTTTTTCAGTCGGGCTGCATTGGACATATGTTTGAGGCCAGTAATCCTCTTGGTGAGGTGCTTTTGTGATCTTTCCAGCTGGTGGAAGTGTCTTGTGAGGTACATCCCAAATGCGGCATTGTACTCTATGATGGGTCTGATGAGTGACGAGTAGAGGGGCACTATAACCTCTTTATTTCTAGATGCAAACCCTTTAGTAATTAGATGAGCTACATGGAAGGATTTCCTAACTACTTTGGCAATATGTTTGTCAAAGGAGAGATTACTATCAATCTGGGTCCCCAGATCTCTTATTACCTCTTCTGTATTAAGGGGGCTTCTGCCTATGTGGTAATTCATGGGTGTTTTGTTTTTCCCAAATGGGATGACTATGCATTTTTTGGCATTTAGCTTGAGGCCATGACTTTGACACCAGGTGTCTGTCTCAGTAAGGCCTTTTTGAAGGATGTCCTTGTCATCCGGAGAGTCAATTATGGCTTCAGGTTTGCAGTCATCGGCAAACTTGGATAGCCATAGTTCTCTTGTGTTTGCCTGTACTTCTGAGAAGTATATGCCAAACAGTAGGGGTCCCAGGACTGAGCCTTGTGGGACACCACTTGTGACTGGTTTAGAGTCGGACCTGCAGCCCGCTATTCTTACCGTGTGAGTTCTGTCTGTAAGCCAGCTGACAACCCATCTTGTGATATAGGGGTTTATGTTCAGGCTAGTGAGTTTTTCTATAATACCCGAGTGAGGAATGGTGTCGAACGCCTTGGCTAGATCAAGGCAGGCTGTGAACCACCTTTCCCTCATCTATGGCCTTGGTGACTGTCTCAAAGAAGTCAATCAGGTTTAGTAGGCATGATCTGCCCTTAACAAAGCTGAACTGGGTTGGGTCAAGTGTTTGGAGATTCCCAATGTCTTTGATAATGAGTTCCATGATGATGCACTCCATAGCCTTGCAGAAAAGGCTAGTCAGGCTTATGGGGTAGTAGTTACCAGGGTCAGTTGTGGCCCCTCCTTTGTGGAGTGGAATAACCATTGCTGTGCGCCATTCTATGGGCACGTAGCCTGTGGAGAGGTTGAGGTTGAACAGCGTGTTTAGGTGGAGGGTTAGTTCATTCTGTAGTTCGTGCAAGATGCAGCCTGGGACACCATCTGGCCCCATTGATGCTGTGTTTTTGGCTTTTGAAAGGGCTGTTTTCACCTGTGCTTCTGTGATTTCCGGGACACTACACTTTTCCGGTATTGTTGTGGGCCCTTTTGAAGGTGAGAGGGAGGTAAAGTTTGCACTGAATCGATTTGCCAGGATGTCGGCAATATCAGTAGGTTCAGTATATTTTGTGCTATTTTGCACTAGCTCGGAGCATATCTATGAGTTGCCACTTAGTTTCTTGGCATAGCTAAAGAAGGCTTTGTGGTTATCTTTTGAATCCTTGGCTATTTTTCTTTTGAAGTTAGCCTTGGATGATTTTATGAGGGACCTTAGTTTCTTACTGATACTGATCAGGGATGTCTTTCCTTCTTGGGATTTGCTTTTTTTCTGAACTAGTTTCCTCCTTTTGTTGTATAACCTGTTTATGGCAGGGGTCCACCAGACTGGTTTCCTTCTCTTAGAGGAGTGAGTCTTGGTTTTGCTAGGGATGGCATGATCCATGCATCCTTGTAGGTGCTTATAGAGTGCAATTGTAAAGGATTCTGCATCTTGGGCAGTGTTATCCTTTAACGTGGGGGCTGTGAATCTTACCACCTCTGCCTTAAGTAAGGTGAAGTTTGCTTTAGAAAAGTTTTTCACTGTGGTTTCCTTGGTTGGGGTGGTGGTTGGGTGTGGACCTCCAGAGTGATTAGTTTATTGTCTGATCTAACCAGTGATGGGTTGAACTCTGGTGCGGAACACCTGTCGCCCATGTTGGTGATGACCAGGTCCAATATGTTGTGGCCTCTGGTAGGGGAGTTTACCAGCTGATCCAGGGCATTTGACTTGATAAATTCCAGGAAGTGCAGAGCCTGGGAGTTTGTACTCAAGTAGTTTTCCCAGTTAATGGTAGGGGAATTGAAATCACCCAGTATCAGGGTGTTTGGTAAGACCTTCATGTTTTCCAGTGTCTCCACAAAGGCAGAGTGGTGGTCCTGGGTCATGGAGGGTGATCTGTAGCAGGCCACAATTTGCTTTACAGATTTGCCTGATGTTAGTTCCACATGGATGATCTCAGAGGTATCATGCTGCGCCACTAACCTGGAGGTGTGGGTATCCTTGATGAATATCACCGTAGACTTGTACTCCCCAGATCTAGTCATCCTGACAGAAACCTGGCTAAAACCTCACATTACCAGTGAGCAAATACTCCCTGCTGGTTACGGCATACTAAGAGTAGACTGGCTAAACAATAAAGGAGGCGGTGTAGCTATAATATTTAAACAGCATCTAAACATCCAGATCTTAAAATCATCAGCTCCACAAATAGGCAATGAAGAAATAATATATACCAACCTCAAAATAAACCAAAACAAAACCATCAACATAATCGAATGCTACTTCCCACCTGGCCAAAACATTCCTCCACTAGAAAACCTCCTCAGCTGGTCTAACCACCATCTCCCCCAAGAAACTATAATTTTAGGTAATTTCAATATTGACTGGCAATCCTGTTCTGGCAACAATCCAACCCATCATATAAGCCTCCATGGCATAGTCCAGTCGCCAACCAGGATAAATAAAAACTCCAGCAAGCACACTACCCTGGATTGAATACTAGTCAGTAAGAGCCCCCAGTCATATATAACAGGCTGCTTATCAGATAGCCTCAGTGATCACTCCCCAACATTCCTACTCAAAAAATACCTATACCAAGCTAAACCTGTCATCTACCATCAAATACTTAAAAAAATAAACTTTAACCCACTCACATTCATCTCATCCCTCAAAGAATGTAACTGGCATCCCCTAAAGTACCTCAGTCTTGATGACACAGTTGAATTTTTTAATACTATCTTCCTGAGCATCCTTAATTATCATGCCCCGATAAGACTTTCCAGAACCAAAACACAACCCACCCTATAGCTACAGAAAACCACTAAGTCAGAAATGAAAAACCAGGATAAAGCCTGGGAGCACTGGCACAAAACCAAAAACCCCTCAACTAGACAGAAATTCCTAGAACTACGCAATAGAGATAAAAAGCTAATAAAACAGGATAAATTCCAATTCTACCAGTCTGCCCTAGACTCCTCCCAACACAGCCCCAAACAATTCTGGTCCTCCATAAACTCCATCCTCCACCCAGGTAAAGTCAGTACCCCTCCTCCGAACATCCCTCACTCCTCCAAAAATATTGCTACCTCATTCAACACACACTTCACACAAACCATACTATCACTAGCTAAACAACACAACCCCCTCCCCTCCAACCTACACCTTCAACTAGTAATCTCCCCACTGCCTTCTCTTTTTCTCCTGTACCTACCTCCAACATAAAAAAACCTCTTAACTAAACTTAAACCCACCAAATTAGCAGCAGATAACCTCCCATGTGAATACCTACAAATCGCAGCTGATGCTCTGGCCTACCCAGTATCCATCTTGATTAACCGATCTCTGTCAGAAAGTTACGTTCCCACACTGTGGAAAGTATCACATATAATTCCCCTCCACAAAGACGGCCCCTCCACAGAACTAACCAATTACCGCCCCATAGCTATTCTCTCTCCACTCTCCAAAATACTAGAGAGATGCATACATTCTCAGGTCTCAGACTACCTCCTTACTAACAACCTCCTTTCCAATACTCAGCATGGTTTCCGACCAAACCATAGCATCACCACTGTCTTACTCTCCTTTACTAACACTATCCTTCTGCATAAATACAATGGCTATCTCTCCTCTGCTACTTTCCTAGACCTATCTAAAGCATTTGACATGGTCCCACACAAACAACTAATCTCTGTCCTCAATAACCTATCCTTCTCTCAATCAGTCACCAACTGGTTTCAGAGTTACCTGACTGACCGCCAACAATCTGTTGTATGGCAGAATGGCATATTTTCCCAACTGCCTGTCTCCATAGGGGTTCCCCAAGGATCCATCCTTGGACCCCTACTCTTCTCTGTTTTCACCAGTAATCTAGCCTCTGTCACCAAACATGGCACACCCATATAGTACATAGATGGCTCAACCATCATCTGCTCAGCCCAGTCCCTACCCAAACTGCAAAAAGCCACACAGGAAGCCTTTTCCTCTGTTGAAATTGGTTATCCAATGTCCAATTAATACTCAACCCAAACAAAACTAAACTACTCATCTTCCAACCCACCAAACATACTCAAAACAACTCTCACAGCAAAAGACAACACCACTATATACCCAACTGAACACAACAAATTGCTAGGAGTGGAAATAGACAATAAACTAAAATTTGACATTCACATATCCATGACCATAAAAAAAGTCCACAAAAAACTAGGAGCGTTATACAGAAATAAGCAACTTCTCACCAAAGCAGCAAAGATTTCAATAGCAAATTCCCACCTTATCTCCACCCTACTTTATGCCTCTCCACTATATACCAATCTAAGGCAATGTGATCTAAACAAGCTAGAGACTTGCTACAACAAAATCACCAAATTCGTCACAGGGGCATCCTACCGTAGTCACCACTGTCTCTCACTTGCTGAACTGGGCTGGCTTGAACTCCCTCACCTCCTTCAGTGGTATCAACTATCACTCGCCCACAAACTAGTAAACCATCCACTAAATGTCCCATCCCTCCAGAATCTACTCCAACCCTATCGCACCACCAGACCACTAAGATCCAGCAACAAAAATCACTTGCAGATCACTAAAGCCAATAACTCTGCTGGTGAAGCACTATTCTCTTGTGCCATAGCCAAATTATGGAACTCCCTCCCACCCACAATTACCTCCATACCATCATGCACCCACTTCAAAACTTTACTAAAAGCGCAGCTAAAAACATGCTAGCTATGCCCTTGCAACTCCCACTCTAATATCACCCACCCCATCCAACCACTACCTTTCTTTCCACCCCACTAACTACCTTGATTATAGCAAGCTCAGATGCTCATAAGCCTAGCACTTTTTATACATCAGGAACGTCTTATTGTAACATTTGCTAATGTCTGTTATGTACTTTACAGATAAAGATTCTAGTTGTCTACTGATGTACTATGTTCTTCATCTGTAAATATGTTTGTAATTAATTGCTATGTTAAATTGTTAATCGCTATGTAATCCAATGTAACTACTGTCTGTTTATTTTAACTGTGGAGCTTTTCTCCCCGGGCCTCCACTGAAAATGGACCTACATCCAGTTGGACACTCCCGGTCAACAAATGTAAATAAATAAAAATAAATAAATAAATAAATATGGATACACCCCCTCCTTTTGTGTTTCGGTTCATGTTCTGTGGCCAAAATATGTGGTATGAGTTGTAGCCCAGTAGCGCTGGAGTGCTCTCTGGAGCCTTGAACCAGGTTTCAGTTACTGCACAAATGTCGTCATTCTCCATACTTAGGAGTGCTTTGAGAGCATGCATTTTGAGATTTAAACTCCTGGCGTTGAGTAGCATAACCCTCATTTTTTTTACTTGTGCTATTTATGGAGGTGGGTTTAAATTTTGAGCCTTGCCTAAAAAAGGCACTATGGGGTCAGCAAGAGCCTTGGCCAGTATTCGAAAGCCAAGGGGTGACAGGTGCAAGCCGTCTCTTGCGAAGCAATGTGGCTTGTCGAGCATGTCATCCCAGGCTGACAGACACTGGATCCTCTTTGAATGACACCAGAAGCTTAGCCAATTGTTGAAATTGATATTTTTTTCTTTATACTGAGGTATCATTCTTGGTGAGGGCAGGATGCTACTCAGGGTCAGGGTCATACCCGCCTCAGCTACATGATCAGAGAGCTCTTCCATGTCTCTTTTCATGTAGTCCAGGGAGGTACGTCTCAGGTCATTCACACCAACAAGAACAATGACAGAGTCATATTTGTACTTGTTCTGGAGTGACCTGAGTGCTTGTGTTATGTGGCAGATTCTGGCTCCCGACAGGCAGCTAACAGTAACCTTCTCCTTGTCCAGCCTAGTGAGTGGGGCGTCAGTGTGCCTGACTATAGAGTCACCTATTACTAGTGTGTTAGGTATGTTATTTCACCTTAAGGGCTGTGATTGTGTGGCACATTGATTTTGTGTTTTATGTGTTGTATGGTTTGTGACGGGAGGTGCAGGTTTTTTGGGTGTCTGCTTTGGAGCTCTCTGATGCTTTTGCAGGTTTTTATTTAGAGCCCTGAAGTATGATTTTGTGTATTTATGTGTATTTTTTGCCAGTGCTGATTTAGTAGGTCTATGTGAGGCTGGAGGTGTGGTGCAAGTGTTAAGCTTCTCCTCATGACTGTCTGTTCCAGTCTTGGGTGGAGAGACCTTAGCCTCCAGTTTGGCTGTATAATTGCATCTTCCGCATATGTTAGTGTTTTGTGGTAGGAGGAGAGGGCTGTCTGTGTACATGAGGCAGTTGTAACATTGCCTCAGGATACCCAGGTTCACCAGTTAGACTGGAGAGTGCACCTGAAGTTGCCCTTTGGTCATGCCTGAATAGTAGGGTGAGCTGCTTAGTCGCTTGGTTGGTGAGGGGTGGATAAAGAGCCTTGCCCTGCTGGGCAATCAAGTGTCGGGGTATATTAGTGTTTGCTATTAGGTCTGAGCAAGTGCTGGACTGTAGGATGCTTTTTGAGTGCTTAGGTTGAAAGTTAGACTAGTTTCAAGTGAAAAACTGAAGAGGAGACTTAGTGGAGCTGGGAATAATTTATCCCTAGCTAACCGGTGCTGCCCGGCGCACAAAGCCTTGTAAATGTGTTTTTTAAGCTACTAACTTCTGGGCTGGAACCACTCTTCCAGGGACAGATGGCTGCTCAAAGTTCCCCTCTCTCACAGGTGAACAGAGAAACTTCCCTCTATCCAAGTAAGGTATGGGCAACTCAGAAACTTGTAACACAGCCCTGAATTCAGCACTAGCCTGAAACTGGCCTATACTAGCTTAGAAAGGTGGGAAACAAGAAAAAAATTTTTTTGAAAAGTTAAGGCAAAAAAAGTAAAAAGTACACTTAAAACAGCTTTAAACGACTACAAGTGATCCAAAAAGGCTATCACACTTTAGTGTGTAGCCTACAACAGTTAAACAATTTATTTAAACAAAAAACAACTTTTTAAAAGTGTAGGAAGTCAAATAAGTACAATATGTGAAAAAAAACAAGCTTTTAAATCACAATAAGTGCTGGAAAATCAGCGGTTAGGCGAAAAACAGTTAAGTACAGCAAGAAAATACAGAAAATTGATACCCAATCACTTCAAAGTCTCTCTTTTAAGCTAAAAGGCTTATATCAGTTTAAGGCTTTCTAGTGCTTTCCAGTAGGTTAGTTACAGGAAAGATGGGAAACAAGTGCAAATGTGGTCTTTTAAACCAGAAAGTTGAAAGAGATGGACAACTTCCCGAATGATCAATAAGCTACAGTTCCTGGGCCAAGAACCACTCCTCTTGTGGTAGACAGGCTACCTAGTACTTTCCACTCCCACTGATAAGCTAAAAGGCTCCACTCCAACACAAAGGCTTGGGGGGCTCAGAAGCTTACAAACAGTCCTGGGTACAGCAAATCTGTACCTGGACTAGACTAGTTATGGGAAAGGTGGGGATCAAGCGCAAACATGGGCTTTAAAACCAGAAAGTTGAGAGAGATGGAAAAACTGCCCAAACGGCCAATAAACTACAATTTTTGGGCCAGAACCATTCCTCTTGTGGTAGATAGGCTACCTAATGCTTACCACTCTCACTGATAAGCTAGAAGGCTTCCCTCCAACACAGAAAGGCTTGGGGGGCTCAGAAGCTTACTAAGAGTCCTGGATACAGCAAATCTGTACCTGGACTAGACTACTTACAGGAAAAGTGGGGAACAAGTGCAAATGCAGGCTTTTAAGCCAGCAAGTTGAAAGAGATGGAAAACTGCCTAAACAGCCAATAAATTACAATTTATGGGACAAAACTCACTTTTCCCATGGTAGATAGGCTGCCTAATGCTTACCACTCCCACTGATAAGCTAGAAGGCTTTCCTCCAACACAGAAAGGCTTGGGGGGCTCAGAAACTTACAAAGAGTCCTGGATATAGTAAATCTGTACCTGGACTAGACTAGTAACAGGAAAGGCAGGAACCAAGTGCAAACACAGGCTTTTGAATCAGAAGGTTGGAAGAGATGGGAGAGCTTCCCAAAAGACCAATAAACTATAATTTCTGGGCCAGAAACCTCTCCTCCTGTGGTAGATAAGCTACCTAGTGCTTACCACTCCCACTGATAAGCTAGAAGGCTTCCCTCCAACACAGAAAGGCTTGGGGGGATCAGGAGCTTACAAACAGTCCTGGATACAGTAAGTCTGTATCTGGACTAGACAAGTTACAGAAAAGGCAGGAAACAAGCTAGGAATTTTTTTTAAAGAAAAACAGCTAAAACAGCAGTAAATAAAATTCAAATGCAGTGCAGGCTAGCACATGTATATCAATATTACAGCAAATACAGTTTAATTAAATGCAATTAAAACAATAAATGACTAAAAACAAGCATAGAAGACATTAAATTAGAAGGCTACTAACAAGCAGTAATAAGTGCAGAGTAAGAACAACTGAACAGATAACAGCACGCAGAACAGCAACTGCAATGCTTTCTGAAAAACACCCCCTGCCCCTCACACATATGCACGCATTCAAGCACACATATACACACACACATGCACACACGAGCGTGCGCGCACACACACACACACACACACACACACACACACACACACACACACACACACACACACACACACAGTTGCCAGTATTGAGATTAGAACCCCTACCCATTTAATCATTTGTACTATAGTGTTACACAGCTATTGCACTCATTACAGAGCTTATAGGGGTGATCAATGTCCAATGGTACTTCTAAGGTGAATGACACCAGCAGATCTTGTGAAGCAGGGCAATGTGAAGTGTACTGAGTGGGAAGAGTCTCCTAATACTTAGACCTATGGACACACACACACATACACACACACACACACACACACACACACACACACACACACACACACACACACACACACACACACACACACACACACACACACACACACACACACACACACACACACACACACACACATACACTTATTTATCTAGTTTAGCCACTATTTGATGTTTCCTGTTTTATTTTTGTAACACCTGTAAGTCTACATAACTTTTATTTGTCTTATGATTGTTTTTAGTTATTGCCTTGTGCCTAAGTTATATCTGTAAATGTCAAAATGTCATTGGTGGCCAGCCCACCCACATAAATAGTGCTGTAAATAATACAAACACAGCATTATTTCTGCAATTAAACCAGCCTGTTTATAACACATGGTTTTCTGGTAGGTGATATGAAATATCATGCACAGTAAGATGTTAGAGATTAACTACTTCTTGGATATATGGAAACTTTAAATAATAAGTTTTGTGAAAGTATCATTCTAAACTGGAAGGACACATGAGAGAAGGAAGGGGCAATGTTGTAAATTGTAGGGACTTACTACATTTTGGACCAGTGGAAACTAAAAAATAAGTTTTGTGTGGTGTGGTGAGTCAAATTCCCTAATCCTGCAGTGCTCACAACTCAGACTATGAATTCCACTTTTCCATTTTTGGTATGCATTTTTTGTGTTAGAGTATGCTTCTCTTTGTGTGTATATATATATATATATATATATATATATATATATATATATATATATATATATATATATATGGGTCTATATGAATTCATCGACATGTTATAATATCGACAGCCACTAGTACAACATGAAATCACCGACAACTCATAATAGTGAAATTTTAAATTATCGACATTGACTTGCCCGACAAGAGGAAATGAAAAATAAAACAACAGTCCACTATATGGTACACTTTCATCATACTCTCGGTCCGCCATATAATAAAACACAAAACTTGTTGTAGAAACAAATCCGACGTTAACAGTAATTAAATTGACGAAAGTGCAAAACGCATAATTGCAACGTCCAAGTGCCGTGCTATACCTTTCAGATTTAAACATAAAACTGCTTGTGTTTACATTTTAAGTAACCTCGCGATACCTTACACAAACTCAACATTTGAGTAGTTCCCCATATTAGAAATTAGTGTTTCAAATCTCTGTTGACGGAGAAGTAGTTTCCTGCTTTTCGGAGATGGTGGGTACCCTGTAAACATACGCACTCTCACTTCTGGTACTTGGATCCTATCTCCCTAGGACTAGTCTGGTATGAGTTTGACATCTTTCGTCGGTGCAGAGCACATATTGCTCTTACTAAAGCGAGTATTTCAGTTGTCAACTGCCTTTCTATTTGCTCATTAGTTGGACATTTATATTGAATATTTATTTGTGTAACATACTTTTCATTTACTGCTCATGTATTCTCTTTACATGTCGGAGTAATATTTATATGTGTGTACACTTTTCATTAACTGCTCAAGCATTCTCTGTAATTGTCGGAGAAGTAAACATCGAATATTTGAAATTTCGATAATATGGATGGTCGATGATTTTGTGTCGTACTAGTGTCTGTCGATATTATGACATGTCGATGTAGTCATATAGACCCATATATATATATATATATATATATATATATAAATATATATATATATATATATATATATATATATATATATATATATATATATATATAAGCTTCTGGTGTCATTCAGTATCTGTCTGCTTGGGATGATATGGTCGACAGACCACGATGCTTTGCTACAGATGGCCTGCACCTGTTACCCCTGGGATTCCGGATACTGGCTAAGGCTCTTGCTGCCCCTATAGTGCCTTTTTTAGGCAAGGTTCAAATAACAAATTCACCACCATAACAGGAACAGGCAAGCAAAAACTGAGGGTAATGCTACTCAATGCTAGAAGTCTAAACCTCAAAATGCACTCACTCAAGACACTCCTTAAAATGAAGAACATTGATATCTGTGCAGTGACTGAGACCTGGTTCAAGGCTCCAGAGAGCATCCCTGCACTACCAGGCTATAATTCATACCACACTTTTCGGCCATGAAACCTGGACCGAAACAACAAAGGGGGAGGTGTGTCCATATTCATTAAGGATATCCACACCTCCAGGCTAGTTGCTCAGCATAATGCATCCGAGGTTATTCAAGTGCAACTAACTCTGGGCAAAACTGCAATCCAAAGTGTAGCTTGCTACAGATCCCCCACCATGCCCCAGGATTCCCACTCCTCTTTTTTTGATGTACTGGAAAATATTAGGGTTCAACCAAACACCCTAATAATGGGCGACTTCAACTACCCCACCATTAACTAGGAAAACTACTCGTGTACCAACTCCTTAGCTCAACGCTTTCTAGAATTCAAAAACTCCAATGCCCTGGATCAACTTATCCACACCCCCACCAGGGGCAACAATATCCTAGACCTAGTCATTACAACATGAGTGACTGGTGTTGGTCCGATCTGACCATAAGCTAATCACCCTTGATATCCACATCCTGCCCCACCCCCCATTAAGGAAACCATGGTAAAGAATTTCTCCGTAGCCAACTTCATGCTTCTTAAGACAGAAGTGGTGAACTTCATGACACCCATGCAGATGGACAATACAGTTACAACTGCTGAATCCTACACAAATGCACTCTATAAGCACTTACACGAGTGCATGGATCATGCTGTCCCAAACAGAACCAAGATGCTATCCTCCAAAAAAAGAAAGCCAATCTGGTGGTCCCCTGCCATAAGCAAACTGTACAACAGAAGGAAGAAACTGTTGCAAAAGAGAGTAAAATCCCAAGAGTGGAGGAGCTCCCTGGTCAGCCTCAGTAAGAAGCTGAGATCCCTTATAAGATTCTCCAAAGCTAGCTACAAAAACAAAATTGCCACTAATTCTAAGGGCAACCACAAAGCATTATATAGCTATGTGAAGAATCTCGATGGCAACACCCAGATCTGCTCTGAGTTACAGCACGAAGGCACAAAAATTACAGAACTAACTGATATTGCCAACATCCTGGCAGATAGGTTCAGTGCTAACTTTACCCCCCCCCCACCCCCTAAAAGGTCCATATCTATACAGGAAGAATGCAAGTCCCTGTAATCACAACTATGCAGATAAAAGCTGCACTCTCTAAAGCCAAAACACAGCATCCATGGGACTGGACAACATCCCAGGCCGCGTTTTACATGAACTTCAGAATGAACTGGCTCCCCACCTAAGCACCATGTTCAATAATAGCCTCACATCCAGCTTTGTGCCCACTAAATGGTGCACAGCAACAGTTATCCCACTCCACAAAGGGGGAGCCACCACTGATCTCGGGAACTATCGACCTATTAGCCTGATGAGCCTGGTCTGCAAGGCCATTGAACATATCCTCATGGAACTCATAAACAAAGACATTGGTAACCTCCAAACTCTGGATCCCACCCAGTTCAGGTTTGTGAAAGGCCGATCATGCCTCCTGAACCTGATCGACTTCTTTGAGGCAGTCACCAAAGCCGTAGATGAGGGTAAGGTGGTTCACACAGCCTATCCTGACCTTGCCAAGGCTTTCAACACCAATCCCCATTCTGGAATTATAGCTAAACTCACTAAACTAGGTATAAATCCCTATGTCATAAGATGGGTTGCCAACTGGCTCACTGGCAGAACCCACACTGTAAAAGTTGCAGACTCCAAATCTGACCTGAAACCAGTGACAAGTGGAGTATCACAGGGTTCCTTCCTGGGACCCCTCCTGTTTGGTATCTAGTTCTCTGAAGTACAGGCTAACATAGAAGGCCTCTGGCTAACAAAGTTCACAGATGACTGCAAACTAGGAGCCTTAGTCAAGTCCCTAAATGATGTGGACATCCTACAGAAGGGCCTCGCTGAGACAGATGCCTGGTGTCAGAGCCATGGCATCAAGCTCAATGCCAAAAAGTGCAGTGTCATCCCCTTTGGTAAAAACTCTGTACCCATGAACTTCCACATAGGCAGCAATCTACTTAACACCGAATGTGTGATAAGAGACCTTGGGACCCAGGTGGACAGTAGTCTCTCCTTTGATAGTCACATCACCACTGTAGTCAGGAAGTCCTTCTAATTGGCACACCTCATCATAAAAGGGTTCTTATCCAGGAAAAAAGAGGTCATTGTTCCACTCAACTCGACACTCATTAGACCCATTATAGAGTACAATGCCCCTTTTGGAATGTACCTCACAAGACATCTGCAGCAGCTGGAAAGGCCACAGAAGTACTTCACAAAGAGGATTACTGGCCTCAAACAAATGCCCTACACTGATCACCTCAAAAAACTCCAGCTTTACTCCATAGCATATCGCCTACTCCGAGGTGATCTCTGCCTAACATATAAAGCTTTGTCAACCCCAGAGCTGTTGGACATGCTACATCTAAAGAAATCCCAATCCCTCCAAACTACATGCTCTAGGGACCTAAACCTTGTCATCACAATAAACAGGACATGCTGGAGGGATAGATTCCTGTCCCAGAGACTTCCCATACTCTGGAACAGGCTACCCATCTATGTCAAGCAAAGTTCTTCATTAGCACTCTTCAAGAGAAATCTTGATTAGTGGATGGGAAGTAGGAAATACACCCCGGGGAATCACTTCTGTGTCTCTGCTCGACAGTGGCACAGGAAAATAACTTTCTTGGGTGGCGTAAGCCAGGAAACCTTTATGGTTAGGCTTACGTAGGCCCTTGGGCCGATAGCCTAGTACCTACCTATGAACCTATAGATATATACATATACATATATATATATATATATATATATATATATATATATATATATATATATATATATATATATATATATATACATACATATATATATATATATATATATATATATATATATATATATATATATATATATATATATATATATATATATATATATATATATATATATATATATATATCTATATGTAAATTTATATATATTTATATATATATATATATATATATATATATATATATATATATATAGATATATATATATATATATAGATATATATATATATATATATATATATATATATATATATATATATATGTGTGTGTGTGTGTGTGTGTGTATGCTCATGCATGTGTGTGTGTTCCTACATATTCTTAGGCAAAGCCAGCTGCTACTTGTTTAGTTCTTTTGCCTTTTTTTTTCCTCCAAATGTTATGAATGTCTAATCTTGACATCTTGCTTTCCATTAATCTTATAAACATTCATCTCTTCATTGATCCAGTTTCATTTCAAGTTTGGTCAAAAACATGTATCTGTATTTATTAGAGTTTCTTCTGGCAATTTCCAGGCAATGATCAGTCTGGAAATAAAAATTAAAAAAAAAAAAAACAATTGGTTCCATAAAATAAGGTGATAATTAATCAGTTCCTCCCCCACAAGAAAAAATTGTCTCCAAAGTGATATGAGAAGCTGTATTCAGGAGGAATGGCCGTCTTATTTGCCTGGTCCCTGGAACTATACAGATCCATTGTATTCTGCAACAAAGAAAGAGTCATAAAATATTGACTCCCATTTTTGGTAATTCTCATCGGTAACAGATTTCATGACAAAGGGACAAGCTTTTGGAAAAACAGTAAAATTCACATATATTTTGTGTTATAAAATGTCAAAATTTTCTCCTGCTCTGCTACCTTTATAAAATACAATATGTTATTTCAACATGTTATTTCAGATTATATATGCCATTGTGTTCTCAGGTGACCATTATCTTTCCTCAAAGAAGCCTGTACAGAGTGCAGTTAATGCAAAGTTAGAAACAGTGTACTTTTCCACATATTTTTTCTCATGTCTCAAAGTAGAACTAGCCATGAATTTTCATTTCCATGTTATTCTCTGTTCTTTTAATTTGTCATCCATATTATATTAATGTTGTATCTTGTTGCTATAGTCTACTACCAGATGAAGCATTGCATTCCCTTTATACCACATGACAAATTTTTCATTCTGACAGCAGAACCTAGTATCTTATGGCATGCCTGTCATGTCTGATCATGTCTTCTGACTTTTTTGGCCACTGAATCTCAGTGGCTTCATTCAGCCTGATGGATTTAAGGGATGCTTCCCAAGCTTTCATTAAGGTTTATAGCCTCCATAGGGTGTATACTGTGCCTCTCTGTCAGCCACGGTTTGGGTTTTAATGTCATAATTTAATCTTTCTCTCTCTATATACTCACTTTCTACCTTACGTGAAAATTTTTTTATTTATTATTTATTTTACATTTGTTTACTGGGAAAGTCTGACTCGGCAGGGTCGCCCGTTTTCATCGGAGGCCTGGGGACAAAAGCTCCATACATAATGACAGTGTATGAAAACATATAGCAGTACAACATATCAGTCAAAGAATAAGAAAAGTTACAACACTTTAGAAAAGAACTTCATACGTTTGTCAAGAATCCCCCATGAGTATTAGTAGTACAGGGAACAAACAAGAATATTCATAACAGTGTTATACTTAGCAGTGTTAAGCTAAAGAACATAATACATAATTCCCCAAACATCACTAAAGTTTGTATTACAAGGAATTGAATGAGTTTGCGGTTATTGGAAGACCTTATAGCAGATATAGTTATGGTTCAAGATATAGAGGAGATATGAAGATAGAGTATGGTTGAGAATAGCAAATTATTTTGTCAAGGCTGCACAATCTATCTGTCCACTGATTCTCACACTGACTTCCTGTTTATATATTTCTGAATGACTCTCAGTGAATCACTGCTTATCGCACACTTTTCTATTTTAAATGTATTGTCTGTTTGTGTATGACTAAAATGTATACGGACTGATGCTTTAGAATTTTTATTTTTTATTATGGTTCTTCCTTTTTCTGATTATTGGACAATTAATTAAAGGTATTCCCATCTGATATATTATTAATGTATTCCCTAGATTTTATAGTTAACAGTTAATATGAACTGATACAATGGAAAATATGATCCAAATAGCGTGTTTCTGCTGTTGTGATGACCTTATAACCTTTTGTTTACTTTAATCTTTCTCTTTCTTTTCCTCAATGCTGTACAGGAATGAAAGGCATAACAACCTACAATACAATTAAATGCTAGAGGCATTACTGATTCTATTAGCAAAAAAAAAAATGATGGATGAAATTTCTATCTTCCCTTTTAAAGCATATGATCAATCAATGAGTGCCTGCATTACAATTTTCTTTTTAATCAATCATTTGTTGATATTCAGATTACTTACATGAGTTAGAATGTATGTGCTATCACATGGAAAGTACAGTTATGTAAGTAAACAAGCTATGATAAGAGATGTTGCAGTAGCCTAAACTATATGGGTTATATCTTGCATAGGTTAACACAGCTGGCCAGTCTCAAAAGCTTCAGGGAACCTTCCATATGCCCAAACCATTAATCAGCTTGAGCTGAGCTGACTAAAAGACAGGTTTGAGCTCCAAGCCCTTCAGAGCTCTTATGCCAACTGAGATAGGAATGCTAAACCCTGATAGGACCTTGCTAGGAACAAAGAAAAACAAACGTTCACACACTGGCATAAAAAACATACCAAAAGACATGGGGGGGGTGGAGGAAATGGTTCCTGCAGGAGTGATTATTCAAACATCCACTTTTAGGATAAGTTTACTTTCACAGCTGTACTGTGTTTACCATATTGATCACTGCTGCTCTATGGGTAGATTAGCATGCCTTATTACAACTGGAAGGTGGTAGGGAAAGGGTCTAGGAGACCCTGGAGAATGTTTCTTCCAAAAACTGCTCGAGACCTGGAGAAGAAATCTGTCTTGTACTGCTTTGTAAAAGTATATAAAGAGGACCAAGTTGTTTCTTCTATAATCCTTAAAAGAGTACTGATCTTTCAAAGTCAAGGTCCTGGTAAGTGTGTATCAAATATCAAGCTGAGAACAAAGACTGTCGCACAAATCCAAGGCAAGAAACCAGCCAACGGAGATCAAACCAAAATTGAGCACTTTCACTGATTGTAACATAAAACTTCAGAGGTTCCAAAACCCCAGCCAGGTAAACCTCCTCAACACAGTACCAGTGGCAACATCCCTGGATACCGTATCAACATAGTCACATACACACTTTAAACAATGAATAGTGACTTGAGAAACTGAAGAAACTAAACCTCACAAAGTAGGTTTTTCCTCAAAGGAGGGAACCACAGATAAAACCTTACTCACGTGTTCACAATTAATCAGAATAAACTTTAACATATAAACCTGAAGGAACCTTAACATATAAACCTGAAGGAAACATATCTGCCCAGCAATGGAACAGCACAAACCAACTATCGATAACCAAAAGCCCACAGAGGAGACTTCGTTTCAGTAGCAAGAAAGATCTGAAGGCTTTGGCACCCAAACCTGTGTAGCAGCCCATCTTGAGCTAACAGTTTTGGTGGGTGAAAGGTGCCCTGAAGCTTGGGAAGCTGGTTGTTATATCCCATGTAGGATATAACCCATATAGCTTGGACTACTGCAGTGGTCATCAATATGACAAATATCTAAAATATTAACTTTTAAGAACACATTTAAATTTAGATCAATCAAAGCAGAATTGTTAAAAATTAGAACTAATATCCATTCTAAATTATGGAGAATTGTAATCTACAGCTGAGAATGACATAAAGCTGAAAACTTATGGCTGGTTTGGTCTGAAAGATGCTTAGAAATAAAGGTATACAAACTAAATGCATTCTATTCTACAGCATAGTCAACAGGAACATGAATAGATCTTGAATAGAGAAAGTACCTTTTCAACAGAAGAACTGGCATTTGCTTGACATTTTGTCATATTATTTTATGTCCTAAAAGACTGGAACAGTATCACATTTCTTTCATCTGTAGAACGAATATTTAGATTTTTGTACAAACATCAAATATTGTTTTGCAAATGAGTGTGGCTGAAGATGTGTTTGTATGCAGTAACAAAAATAAGGCAGAATGGAAAAGGTAAGAAAAACTGATTGAAATCATTTCTAGTGCAGCTATAACTCAGCCAGGGAACATTATTAAATCCAGCAAGGATATACATGGCTCACAAGCAATGGAGAGATTATCATGCTTTTTCTAATCTTATGGAAATTATATCAAGTAAATCAAAAATTGTGACAATGAGCTTAGTGCTTCTAAAGCTAGGAAAATAACATATCACAAGACACTGAATATAAATGCCTATATGAGATGCAAATAAGGCAGCCTATCAGTTGGAAAAATATGATCACACCACTTAATTTAACTTCCACTGAAAAGCAAAAGTAATAACACAACAAACTGCTGTGCTACTAAAAAAGAAGGCAGATGAATAAATAATGGGAGAAATTAAAGGTTACCAGATACTCATTCATGTGCCATAAACCAAAGCTCTGGCTGAACCATTTCTAATAATGTAATTATCAATGAGGTGGCAGGATATTATACCTACATAATGGGAGGGGGAAACAAGTAGAATCACACTACCCCAGGTCTTGCACATGTGCAAGTAGTGGAAAAGTTAGAAATAATTGCATTCACTCTACTCAAGGGCCTCAGTTTCATACTTACTTCAACAGCACTTTGATACATATACCGTGTCTGCTAATCAGTTCTTACTGAAAGTCTCTGACTTTTGAAGTTAATTTTTACATTCCCGAAATAATGCCATTTTGTCTGACTGAGGCAAAAGCCTACAAAAACAGAACATTGAAAAGATGCAGTGTTAACTTATAACAAGAGTTCACATACAAATTATATTGGTAGAAATGGAAAGAAAAATATTCATATGGGATCAAAGTACATGACACAGACTAGCACACATCTGTAAGTGAATTATTTAAAATAGACTCCAGCACCTTGTGCAAATACTAACAGTAATGAAAACTGCCATGTATTTATTTATTTATTTGTTTATTTATTTATGTATGCATTTATTTATTTATTTATTTATTTATTTATTTATTTATTTATTTATTTATTTATATTTGTTCACTGAGTAATTAGGCTGGTGTACATTCTTGGTCACAACCCAAGCTCAAACAGCAGGAAATACATTATGAATGTATAGATATAGATATAGATATAGATATAGATATAGATATAGATATAGATATAGATATAGCTATAGATATAGATATAGATATAGATATAGATATAGATATAGATATAGTTATAGACATATGTCTACATTAATAATGTTAATGGACTGATCAAATTAACCTTTTTCACCCACAAGTCAGGTCACATAGCAACATAAGATAAAAAATGTGCATGGCATTTGCAAGTGTTCACAACAGTGCTTTACATTAACAAGGAAGTTTACTGAAAAAAGAATATAAACACTTAATAGGTATAAAGCCCTTTCTTTTCCTGGGTGAATTTTGGAATGTGCAGATTACACAGATTTCTTTACTTATTTTATTTATTCTTTGTTAACTGGGGTATTGATCCAGCTGCACCATTTTCTGGTTCGGCCCAGGTGATCACAATCAGTGAATACAGGCAAGAGTAAATAATAACAATAGCAGTATAAACTAAACAAATTATAGACAAACCAAGTTATAAGATTTGGTAAACAACTGCAGCATTGGAAAAAGTGATTGTTAAGAGATGGAAACACTAAAGAAGATTGAGTGTGTACAATATATGCATAGTAGTGGAAGGAGGGCAGTGTGGCATAGGGGAAAAGCAAAAGAGAGTGGGTTAGGTATGGTGGACATTAGGAATGAGGCAAATGGGAAGGGAGTCATTCTTCTGTTTGCCAAGTAGTACTCACACACACACACACACACACACACACACACACACACACACACACACACACACACACACACACGTAGACTTGCAGGCAAGCATGCACGCAAACACATAAACACAGACACACCCACACACTCCCACAAACACACTTTCAGGCACACACGCACATAAGGACTTGCAGGCAGGCATGCATGCATGGACATACTCACACACACACATGTACACACAGGCAAGCACACAGAGACAAAATCATACACATACACAAGCATGCACACCCCACACACACACACACACACTTTCAGGAACACACATACATAAGGACTTGCAGGCAGGCATACATGCATGCACACACTCACACATGTACACACAGGCAAGCACACACAGAAAAAAATCATGCACATACACAAGCATGTGCGCACACACACACACACACACACACACACACACACACACACACACACACACACACACATACACACACACACACACACACATGCATGTATATTATTTAGAATAACATCTTATGCATCTTGACAAAAAACATTCACCTGTTATAATTTAGTTATAATGGAATTTATCTGGCATACCCAAGCTATTACAATAGTAATGCAACAAAAGTTAAACTTGTATGCAGAAAAGAAAAGATGTATGGTGTGTGCAAATCCATCCATGCTAACTATTGATTATGCATGAATAATTAAGATAACAGTTTCCATCACAGATTTACCAGTGCATAAGCGGCTTTAATGTAGATCAGCTCTGTGTTAGGACATCACAGAGATGGGAGGCACTAAGCAGTAAGAGCTAAAGAAAACAAAAATACAGCACCAAGGAAATAATATACATGTGTGTTTCTTGACTGGCAGAGTGACACTGGAGTTTTAAAAATCATGTGCAAACAATTTTTTGCACATACTTGCAGTCTTTTTCTTCTAGTATAGCTTCTAAGTTATTGGATATTCGGTTTCTGTTTTAGCTCCAACCACAAACTAATCATTTTGGAAATCCACATCCCTCTCAGCCCCCCCACAAAGGTAACCACCATGAAAAACTTCTCCAAAGCTAACTTTGGGCACCTAAAAACAGAGGTGGCTAACTTCACAGCACCCATGCAAATGGAGAATAGTTGCATGACTGCCAAATCATACGCCAACGCACTGTACGAACACGTACACAAATGCATGGATCTTGCCATAGCCAATAGGACCAAGATGCTCTCCTCCAAAAAAAGGAAGCCAATCTGGTGGTCTCCTGCCATAAACAAACTCTACAACAGAAGGAGGAAACTGATGCAGAATAAGGTGAAGTCCCAAGAGTGGAAAAACTCCCTTATCAGCCACAACAAAAAGTTGAGATCCCTCATCAAATCCTCTAAAGCTATGAAAACAGAATTGCAGCAGATAGTAAAGACAACCACAAGGCCTTCTATAGTTATGTAAAGAATCTCCACAGCAATACCCAGATTTGCTCTGAGCTACTGCATAATGGTACCTCCTATACAGAGCCAACAGATATTGCCAATATACTGGCTGACAAATTCATTGCCAACTTTACCCCCCCAAAGACCAGTCACAATACCAGTAGATTGCCAGGCACCCAGTATTACTGCTGCACATGTTAAAACAGCACTGTCCAAGGTCAAGAGTAGAGCTTCTATGGGACCTGACCTCACCGGTGTGCCTTTTTCAATCACAGCCTCACCTCAGGCTTTGTCCCTACCGAATGGTGCACTGCTACAGTCATCTCTTTTCACAAAGGAGGAGCGACTACAGACCCTGGGAACTATTGCCCCATTAGCCTGATGAGTCTGATATGCAAAGCTATAGAAAACATCATCATGGACCTAATAAACAAGGATATACAGAATCTCCAAACTCTGGATCCCACACAGTTTGGTTTTGTGAAGGGTAGATCATGCCTGCTCAACTTGGTCAACTTCTTTGAGTCAGTCACCAGAGCTGTGGATGAAGGCAAGGTGGTTCATACAGCTTACCTTGATCTGGCCAAGGCCTTTGATACCATTCCCCACTCAGGAATTACAGAAAAACTCACTAAGCTAAGCATCAACCCCTATATCACTAGGTGGGTTGCAGACTGGCTCACAGGTAGAACCCACAGTGTGAAAGTAGCTGACTCCAAGTCAGACTGCCAACCAGTCACGAGTGGAGTCCCACAGGGTTCGGTCCTGAGTCCTCTCCTGTTTAGTATCTAATTCTCTGAAGTCCAGGCCAATACGAAGGGACTCTGGCTGACAAAGTTCATAGACAATTGCAAGTTGGGAGCTATTATTAACTTCCCAAGTGATGTTAACATCCTACAGAAAGATCTCACTGAGACCAACAACTGGTGTCAGATCCATGGCCTTAAGCTCAGTGCCAAAAAATGTGCCGTCATCCCCTTTGGGAAAAACCTGGTTCCCATGAATTATCACATCGATGGTAGTCCACTGAACACAGAAGGCATTATAAGAGATCTGGGAACACAGGTTGACAGCAACCTCTCTTTTGACCACCACATTGCCACTGTGGTCAGAAAGTCCTTTTATGTGGCACATCTCATTACTAAGGGTTTTGCATCCAGAAAGAAAAAGGTCATTGTCTCCCTCTACTCTTCCCTCATTAGGCCAATCATTGAGTACAATGTCCCATTTGCATGTACCTCACTAAACACCTGCAACAACTGGAGAGGCCACAAAAGTACCTCACAAAGAGGATCCTAGGCTTTAAACATTTGTCCTATATGGACAGACTCAAAAAAACTCCAGCTATTTTCTGTCTCATATCGCCTACTTAGAGGTGATCTCTGCTTGAATTACAAAGCCATGTCTGACCCAGCTTTGCTAGATCTAAAGAAATCCCAATCCCTCCACACCACATACTCCAGAGACCTCAACCTCATTACCACAATCAACAGAACATGCTGGAGGGGCAGGTTCATAACCCAGAGACTGCCCATGCTATGGAATAGACTTCCCATACATGTCAAGCAGAGCACCTCACTGGCCCTCTTCAAGAGAAATCTTGATGAGTGGATGGGAAACAGAAAATGCACCCCGGGATCACTCCAGTGGCTTTACTCGACAGAGGCACTGGGAACTAAGGACAGGTGGCATGATGCCAGGGTAATCCTATGGGCTAGGCTTGTAAAGGCTCCAGGGCCATTAGCCTAGTACACACCTATGAACCTTTTTGCAGAGAAGGTGAAAAAGGACAGATTGTGTTAATTTGGCTACATGTGCAGGAAAGCAAAAGATGACTTGGTGAAGAGGATTTGGGACATACAGGAAGAAGGCAAGAGGAAAAGATAGATGGATTGTGTGAGAGAATACCTGCATCAATCAGGCATGACTGTCGAAGAAGGTAGGAGAGTGACATTGAATTGAGACAGGTGGTGACAGTTCACTCAACACCCTGTCCTCTTATAGTGAAATGGGAAAAAGGGGTTGACGATGATAACGAACTTGATGCTACTGTCTAGCTTACAGTGATATGGGTTTTTAGCCCTCCATAGGACCAAGGAGCATTTAAGTAAATTTAATTCATGCTGCAGGATCAAACAATGACATTGGTGAATAAAAAAATAACAAAACAGGACATACAGTAGATGTGGGCTGAAAAAAGGGAAAATAAAATGATAAGTAAACACACACATATACACACACACACACACACATATATATATATATATATATATATATATATATATATATATATATATATTTATTTATTTTTTGATAAAATATGTAGTGGGATGTGTGTGTGTGTGTGTGTGTGTGTGTGTGTGTGTGTGTGTGTGCGTGTGTGCGTGTGTGTGTGCGCGTTTGCGTGCGCTCACGCTCGTGCACGCGCATGTGTGTGGGGATGCAGGGGGGATGTGAGTGTGTGTGTGGTGGGGGTGCCGTTATGAGTATGCCATTGCATACATGTGAAAAAATGTTGCAATATGCTGAAAGCATTAACTACTAAATTCATGTCAGAGCCCATTTCCATGACCACCTTTGTGGCAGTTATCATGAGGTATAGAAGAGGAATATGGGTAAAAGCAGAACGTCAGCTCATGAAGAACACTAATTAAATGCAGATTATTCATTCAAAGTAGATTTGACATGTGCAGTACAGTTGTTGGTCATCACATAGATCCTTTGTTTGATGACAAGCAGGGTAGTGTGCACCCCCTACTCCCTGTGCAGTAGTTAAAGTGACTTACACTAGAGAGCAGAAGAGTGTAATAGAACCAGTAGGCAATAAGGAAGAGAAATAAATAAAGTACTTATTTAATCTGAGGCAAAATGAGTTCAATGCAGCCATCTGTAATTTTTCATTTATTCAAAAGTATAACTATGCTTTCATTATATATCCAGAAGTCTTTGCAATTCAATAAATATTTTTTTTCAGTCAGCACAGAATCAGTACTACATGGAAAAAGGATAAAAATAAACATGTGTGGGAGGAATCGGTTCTTGGAATAAAACTTGTTAGTGAAAGAATGAAACACTAGAGAAGATACAATACATTGCTAGAGAATTATTTCATGAATATCAAGGCTGTTACAGAGAGACTGAAAACTGAAGTAAGGCAGATTGATCTAAAAGACAGAATGAAGATCACAGTTGTTTCTTTTCTCTACCAATTTTGATTACAAGACAGGGAAGAATGAAGGAGGAAATGCAAACTTGCTACTGATATATGTGTATGAAAACCCACACTTAGGAGTCCAAGTGCTGCAACTACCCTCCTGGTTGCCCACTTCTATTCCACCCCCTTCTCCAGTATTCCTGAAACCTTCCATTGGCCTATACCCTGCTACTACTACTTGCTGTGCATTTCAACACTCTACCACTTCCATAGTGAGAAAATAATTCTTATAATTGCTTTTTAGTCATTCCCTTCCATCTTCCTCCCAGAGTAACTTTCCCCTGCCATTTACTTCTCTTTACTTCCATCCCTCCAATATGACCCTGATATTGAGCTGTGTGTGCATCTGAGTATGGATGTGTGTGTGTGTGTGTGTGTGTGTGTGTGTGTGTGTGTGTGTGTGTGTGTGTGTGTGTGTGTGTGTGTGTGTGTGTGTGTGTGTGTGTGTGTACTTCAAGCTCTTTGACTCTTTCCATATCTCTTCTCAGTTCTGGTGCTTTTGCATTGTGAACAATCATCCAGTTTACTTTTCATCTGATTGACATCCAGAACTGGACACTGCATTCCTAACATGGCCTAAACAGTTTTCTTTAAATTTAAGAGATTACTGCAGTGCAGCATGTCTAGATTCATCTCTAGTATTACAGTTCAGCATCCTGTTGGCCTTTGCTGTGTTTTGGTACCGATTTTTAAGAATAAGGGTGATGTGCAGAGCTGTAGTAACTACAGAGGGATTAAATTGATCAATCACAGCATGAAGTTATGGGAAAGAGTAGTGGAAGCTAGGTTAAGGGGCAGCCATGGTGGTGCAGTGGTTAGCACTGTCACCTCACAGCAAGAGGTTCTCCGGTTCAATCCTCGGCTGGGGTGCCTTCTGTGTGGAGTCTGCATGTCCTCCCTGTGGTCACGTGGGTTTCCTCCGGGTGCTCCAGTTTCCTCCCACATCCCAAAGACATGCTATAGGTGGATTGGACACTCCAAATTGGCCCTAGGTGTGAGTGTGTGTGTGTGTGTGTGTGTGTGCCTTCAGTGGAAGGTTGGGCGCCGGGCTGGCAACTCGACACCGTAAAACTCCACCGCCAATCGTGAGCGGACAGGTGATCCGCTGTGGTGACCCCTAACCGGGAAAAGCCGAAAGAAGAAGAAGTGGAAGCTAGGTTAAGAAGGGACGTGATGATTAGTGATCAGCAGTATAGTTTCATGCCAGGAAAGAGCACTACAGATACTATGTTTGCTCTGAGAGTGTTGATGGAGAAGTACACAGAATGTCAGAAGGAGTTGCATTGCATTTTTGTAGACTTAGAGAAAGCATATGACAGGGTGCCTAGACAGGAGTTGTGGTATTGTATGAGGACATCAGGAGTGTCACAGAAGTATGTAAGAGTGGTACAGGATATGTACGAGGGTAGTGTGACAGCGGTGAGGTCTGCTGTGGGAGTGATGGATGCATTTAAGGTGGAGGTGGGGTTACATCAAGGATCAGCTCTGAGCCCTTTCTTATTTGCAATGGTGATGGACAGGTTGACAGACAAGATCAGACAGGAGTCCCCGTGGACTATGATGTTTGCAGATGACATTGTGATCTGTAGTGAGAGTAGGGAACAGGTGGAAGAGACCCTGGAGAGATGGAGATATGCTCTAGTGAGAAGAAGAATGAAGGTCAGCAGGACTAAGACAGAATATATGTGTGCGAATGAGAGGGAGGATAGAGGAATGGTGAGGATGCAAGGAGTAGAGGTGGTGAAGGTGGATGAGTTTAAATACTTGGGGTCAATAGTTCAGTGTAACGGTGCGTGTGGAAGAAAGGTGAAGAAGAGAGTACAGGCAGAATGAAGTGGGTGGAGAAGAGTGTCAGGAGTGATTTGTGACAGATGAGTACCTGTAAGAGTGAAAGGGAAGGTCTACAAGAGGGTAGTGAGACCAGCTATGTTATATGGGTTGGAGACAGTGGCACTGACAAAAAGGCAGGAGTTTGAGCTGGATGTGGCAGAGTTAAAGATGTTAAGATTTACACTGGGTGTGATGAGGGTGGACAGGATTAGTAATAAGTATATTAGAGGGTCAGCCCAGGTTGGAAGGTTTGGAGACAAAGCCAGAGAGGCAAGATTACATTGGTTTGGACATGTGCTGAGGAGGGATGCTGAGTATATTGGGAAAAAGATGCTAAGGATGAAGCTACCAGGTAACAGGAAAAGAGGAAGGCCTAAGATAAGGTTTATGGATGTGGTGAGAGAGGACATGGAGATGGTTGATGTGACAGAGCAAGATGCAGAGGACAGGAAGAAATGGAAACAGGTGATCCATTGTGGTGACCCCTAACGGGAACAGCCAAAAGAAGATGATGATGATCCTGTTGGCCTTTGCTGTATTCTTTTTGCAATGCACTTCATAGTATAACATTGTGGTAATAATTATCATTGCTTTCTTTTCTAACTTTCTTCTTCAGTGTGACCCTTACCAACCCTGCATATTTGCCCATTCCTTCTCCGGACTGTTCTACTGTGGTATCTTATGAATTCAGATATCATACATAGCTTGTACATATAGTTATTAGAAAACTTTCTTGAAGCTTGCAGTTAGCATCCAGATCAGACTAAACTGCTTTCCCAGCTCACTTCATATCTCCGCCCTGAACTTTATAGAAATGTGTGCTATGTAGCTGCTACATAGCTGAAATGGAAAAAAAAATCTATCTAGTGGGCAGTTTTTGTGTATCATACACATAACATTTCCATGTCTTTATTTATTTATTGCATTTTTGAAAGTAGGTAGGGTTTTTGCTGAATAGGTAAGTGTGGAGTCATCAGCATACGGAATTAGGGATGCATGTCTAGATGCTGTGTGAATGTCATTGATAAAGAGGTTAAATAGTAGAAGCCCAGGGATTGACCCTTGAAGTACCCTTAAAGTAATGAGCAGAAAGGTAGGGTGTTCCTGCTGCCATTTGACTGCTTGGTCTCTTTTGGTAAGGCAGCTGTGAAACCAGTTGAAAGGAGAGTGTGATGGTCCTAAGGCTGATAGTTTGTTTAGGAGAGTTTTGGGGCAGACCTGTAAAAGGCTTTGAATAAGTCTTGATACTAGAATATTTGAGTCCCTGTGTGTATTTAAAGTATTAGTAAAGTGCAGAAGAGCTGAGGTGGTGCTATGGTTTGGACAAAATTCTTGTTGGGTGGAAGCAGGTAGGTTGTTCAGTAGTATGTGTTTTTGTAGCTGGCAGTGAATGCATTTCTCTAAGATTTTGGCCAGGGGTGATAGTATGACAATGGGACTGTAGTAAGAATGTTCAGTGGCAGGGCCCCCTTTGTGTAAAGGAATTAATATTGATTTTTCTCCACATTAAAGGGACACTACTTTCTGTGATTGAGTGATTTATTAAAATGGAGATTGGGTATGGCAGTACACCAGCAGGGATTTTGAGGTATTTTGGAGTAGTGTATCAGCAGCTAAGTTGGTAGGTTTAAGATTGTAGTGGTATTTTTATGGTTGTGGTTGAGATTGGTTTAAACAAGAAGGCTGAGTTTGTTTTGGTTGGATGGTGATACAGTAAGGTTGTCGTGTTTTTGTTTTGAGTAGGGAGGTAATAGGTTGGCTATAGTGGGAGCTGAATTGTTTTTGTATGCTTTCATTTACTTGTTGGGTAGTTAGAGTAGGTTGGTTATTTTTTCCAGAAGTTAGTATTTTATTTAAAGTGGACCAAAATAGCTTGGTGTCCGGTTGGGCTTGGTTTTGCATTTTTGAGTAGTATTTTTTATAACTTCTAATCTGGTGTTTGATTTGATTTTTAAATTCTTAGTTCTAGATTATTTGGAGTTTTACTTTTTTTCAACATTTGTTCCATATTTATTCTCTTGCTTTCATGAGTTGTTTTGTATTCTTGGTTAACCATGGAACAGGACTCTTTGTTCTAGTAGGAGTATGTTTACTGAGTATTGTCAGGAAAGTGTTATTAAATTCTAGGACAGCTTTATCAAGGGGTGTTTTTTTAAGTGATTCTAGTTATAGAGCTATAATTCAGTGATAAAGGTGTCAGTATGAAATTTAGTTAAGTTAGGAAGTGAATTGAAATTATAGTTAAAAGTCATTTGAGTCTGGTTTTGAATTAGGAGATGCTCACTTAGAATGCTTGTTACAGTACCAAAGGAGGAGTATTCTGTTGGGTGGGATGTGAGAACCCAGTCTAAAATAGACTTTTTTTCTGGTATTTTTGCCATATGTGGTGAATGATGTCATTATTTGGGAGAAACCAAAGAGCTGGATATTGTTGGTAGGGTTGCCACTACTGATTTCAGGCCAGTCAACACTGACATTACCTAGGATTACAGCTTCACTGAGTATGCTTTTGGATAACCAGCAGATAATGTCCTCAATGGTGGAGATGTTGTTGCCTGGTGGTATGTAGGTACCGACTGTATGGATTTCTTATGTATGTTGAGCTTCAGGGAGGCTATAATGACTTCTGCTTTATCAAACTGTGTTATGTTAGTATGATATGAGGATAGTTCAAGTGTGTTTTTGGATATAGTAGCAATGGCACCTGTTTTTTTTTTTGTTTGTTTTGTCTGCCTAGTCTAAGTTATATTGAAGCCAGGAGGTGTGATTTCTTAGTCTTTTATGTCTTTTTAAGCCAGGTTTCTGTCAGGATAAGTACGTCAGGACAGTGGTAGGCTACCCAGGCATGAAATTTGGGGATCTTATTACAGAGTCTTCTTACATTAGCTTAGCAGATTTTCAAACCTAGGTGATTGTGTGGTGGGAGTTTATCATTTCTAGTTGGTGTTGGCCCTGGGATGGGGTGGATATCCCCATTTTGTAAGAGTAGATGTGGAGTGATGGCTGGAATACAACTTCTTTGTAGCTTGAGTTTATATATGGAGTTGTGTATTTTGAGGGTGTCATTGAGGATTTTAGGCGTGAAAAAGTTTGAAATGGTAGCGGTGTACATTGATGGTGTTATGTTGTAAGGGGAAGTTATGTTGTGGAATGGATGTGCTGTTTTAGTTGGAGTAGAGTAGAGGCAGTAATGAGTGCTTTGGTAGTTTGTGTTGAGGACTAGGAGGGACGTGAGATGGGTTAGGATATAATATATTGGGTGGATCTTATTGGTTGTATATTAGATTGTTTGAGGGGCTGGCGGTCTATGAAAGTTGAGGGGAAGAGATTTCCTATTTGTGAGTATGTTGTGGGGATGGAGCTTAGTTTTAAGATAGGCAAAGAAGGTGGGGTGGGAAAATATGGTAGGGTAGAGAAGCAGAGTGAGCCCAAGCTTGAAAAAGGGTAAACAGAATCAGGTACACCTAGTTGGAGAAAACATTGCACAAATTTAGTTTACCTATGTTATTGAGTTGAGAAGCGAACAAAAAAAACAAAAACACAATCATTGTACCACGGCTGAAAGATTTAAAAAGTATGGAGCTGATTCCAGTATGCATACCCAGTTGTCACACTTAGTACTTTTGTTGTCCTGGAATTTGTACAGTTGCTATTGGGTAAGCATTCCATCCAGTACGTGGGACTGGGTGTTGTGGTGTACAGTATTTGTGTGACAGAGCACCTAAGTAACAGCCCACAGCACCTAGTAGTTCTGGCATCCTGGACTTTGCAGAGTTGCTATTGTGTGAGTGTTCTTTCCAAAACTTTGGGCTGTGTGTTGTATTGCACAGTGTTTGTGTGGTAGAACACATTAGTAACAGTCTTCTGCACTAAGTTATTCTGGTGTCTTGGACTCTGCAGAGTTGCAGTTGAGTGATCATTCATTTCAGTACTTGGGGCTGGGTGTTGTATTGCACAGTGTTTGTGTGGTAGAACACATTAGTAACAGTCTGCTGCACTAAGTTATTCTGGTGTCTTGGACTCTGCAGAGTTGCAGTTGAGTGATCATTCCTTTCAGTACTTGGGGCTGTGTGTTGTATTCCACAGTGTTTGTGTGGTAGAACACATTAGTAACAGTCTGCTGCACTAAGTTATTCTGGTGTCTTGGACTCTGCAGAGTTGCAGTTGAGTGATCATTCCTTTCAGTACTTGGGGCTGGGTGTTGAGGAAAGTGGATGTGTGGCTTAATGGCAACTGCTGATCCTGATTCCCTGTGTGTGGGTTTGTACATTTACCTTTCATTTGCCCTTCCTGTACTAGTCTTCTCAGCTAACTATACATTCTAGGCCTTCTTTAAGGACTCTGTCTTCTTCCAATATTTTATTACTCATATAAGTTTTTCCAACTATCCAGTACTCTTTCCATGGAAAATGCTTTGTAATATCTGCATTGAGCTATGTACCCTTAATATGGCAGGCTTTCACTCGCCCTTAATAAATAAAAACAGACATCTGCACAAGGCCGAGCAGCTTTAATACGAAATAAAATATTATAGTAAAAAATGGTGAGCGCTTTCATGGATACTTCAGACCATATGTTTTAAAAATCCATCCAGTCCTAAATTTAAATAATATTACATCCAATAGGAAACAAAAACAAATCACATGAAAAAATCTAACCAATAAAATCAATGATGTAAACTTCTCTTTTTCAAAGCAGGCTTCAAAGAACCATAATTATTAAGACCTAGGTTAGTATTAACCTTAAAATCTATGATCCAGCATAATTCACAATACTCTGTTTCATGATATATGTTACCTTCCCTTACGCTACCATGGACAATACTCAAAACCAAAAACTTAAAAGAATGAGCATCATCATTATCTAAAACATGCTGTGCAAGAGTATTACTTAACTTCTTATTCTTAATATCATTGTACTTTTCCATTATTCTTTCTTTCAACATACAGAACCCTTCACACTCTATACAACTGGCCAGATAAACTAAATTCATGCTTCTACAGTCAGCATAAAAACTAAATTCAATACATTTTGTAGATCTAGGATGAATAATAGAGGTTACACTCCATATATACTTACATGCAGTACAAGACTGACAAGGGTATGTGCCTTTACTCTCTGAGGTCATTCTCCTACCAAAAAACTGCTGTCTGTAACATAGATGTTGTTTAAGCATTTTATTATTTCTAAATGCAAATTTAGAAGGATCTAAAACTTTTTTTCAGATCTAGGTCCATCATAAGGACAGGCCAGTTCTTCTTTATAATATCACACATTACATTGACATCACTTGAAAAAGTAATTGTGACTCTTTGTGTTGGATTATTAACATTAGAGGATCCAGCCTCAGACATACTCTCTGATGACTTGGAGAAGAAGGGTTTAACCAAGGTACCCTTATTCCAGCGTGCTTCTTCTAAAGCTCGCTCTATCTCAGTTTTGCTGTAACTTCTAGTCATAAAATCTGACTCCAATGCACTAATAGCTACTTCTAACATTGCATCATCAGTGTGCAACCTCATAACTCTAAGTATCTGATTCTTCAAAACATTCCTTGGAATGTGTCTTGGGTGCATACTAGTTTTATGTAAAAAAATTATTCTTGCAAGATTTCTTATAAATGCCTGTACCCAGTTTCCCAAACATATCTTTATGAACTGTCACATCTAAAAAATCTATTTTACATAAGAAAACTCTGTACTAAATTTCAAATTGGAAATAGTTCCATCTAGGAACGTCACAAATTCATACAAACATTCTCGTGAGCCTTTCCACACCAAAAAAAGTCATCAACAAAATATTTATAGAATAAAACATGATCTAAAACTGTTGAAACATTTAAGGTGTGTGTCTTATATCACTTAATGATGAGGGGGAGGGTAGTTAACTGTTTCCAAGGCTTGGCAAGGTACTTTGAAAAAAAAATTACTTGAAGCATCTAGTACTCCTATAAAATGTTTAAAAAGTGTACATTTAGAAATTTTAATATTTAACTAGTCTGCTTTTATATACATATTCCAATATTTTTTTATCACTTTGCAACTGTAAAACGTTACCTTGAATCCCTTGTCTTTTACTTTAATCATTGCTTATTTCCTGCTGCATGTTTCATATTGTGATACTAATTATAAGCTGTACATTTTATGTAATACTAATTGTAATGTTCATTGTATTCATCTATAATACAATAAATATGTGATAAATAATGTCTTTAAAATTTTAGTGTTAGAAACTTTACAGGAAGGAATGAGAGGTGGTGACTTGATTAACAGAACAGAAACAGGTGAACAGAGGTGGATTCTAAAATTAAATGCATATAATTTTCCAGGAATTAATGAAACAGTTTCCTTGAAGCCATTTTTAAGGAATAGAGCTCTTAAACATTGATTATATCAAGATGTTTTATTATATTTTTTTATACATACTTGATATAGTTTTTAAAGAATTTTCTAATCACATATCTATTGTATTATAGATTTATTGATTAACTGATTAATTGCTATATATGCTTTGATATTTAAATAGGAGTCAACTTGTTGTTTTATTCAGTCTGATGAAGCGGTTCGAGAGACCGTGAAAGCACTTACTGTTTGTTGAAGTATTAAAATGATTTCTACAGAACTACATACATGGAGGAGTGGCTCATTTATTTGTTTTTTCTGGGATTGTTTGCTTTTTATGTGCCTATCCTTTACCAAAGCATTGGTATTATTTTTTCATTTTATACTCCATATCTTTATCAGCTCTGGACATGGCTGAAGGATTTGATGCAGAGAATATTGACTTTACATCTGGTAACAACGGAACACGTTCATCAATACAATGATTAGATCGCATCCTTTGCATAGAAAACAACCCTCTGGTGAGCCAACCTATTTTTCCTGAGACGAACTATACTAATATAACTAAAAATGTGCATAAACACTTTAAGGAAAAACTCAGAGAATATGAGAACAAATTGTACAAATTTAAACGTCTGCAGTGGCAGAGGTTTCACCTCGAGGCATCCTTACGATATAAAATTGTGCCTAGAGGTTTACGAGTTCTAACTATGCCCTCGTATGGGGATTTATACCCTGAGCTTCTAAAAAAATGGCAGCAGATGAATCTTCAGCTAAGCTATGACTATATGCACTTGCTAATAGATCATTTTCTCCCACAAGAGCATGAGTTGATGAAAGAACTTAAAGATAGTTATATGCATTTACAAAGTACATTTCCCTCAGATGTCATACTTGATAAGATCGATACAATACATGAGCAGATATCCAGTTATGACAAGCTTTTACAGAGTGGTAAACTTAAGAAATTACAAAGAGATATGAATGATTTTCAGATGGGGAGGGTCTTTTCCTGGTCTAGAACCCCCTTAACCAATAGCATGCATGGAACTGAAAATTCCAACACTCAGCGACCTATTGAACAGATCCAAACAGAACAGGAAGTGCTAGTGCATGTGAACGATGAGGAATCAACATCTATAACTGAAAAGACACACACAACTACTGAAGTTGCACAGATTTTGACTAATAACATCAAAGATAGTGTGATTGGAACTGAAAATATCATTGAAACAGAAAATTTAAAAGCAAGGCATTCTTTTTTGGTAGAAACAGGTGGTCCAAAAAGGACACAGTTCATGCCTTTCCAACTGCAAGACCCATTACCCATCAAAGAACTGTCCAGGAGTCGGAATCGAAAGGGCAGAGTGACCGGCAGACAACAACCATTAGAGGTCAGCCGAGACAAACCAGGAGCAGAGCCACCAAGGTTTGGTCTTAAATATTTCTAATATAACACTTACGGAAGCACAACTTTCCATTTTAGGGAAAGGTTTATGCTTTATCCCTGCGCAACAAACTGATATAGCAGACATACTACAAGAACTTAGACTGTTTGCTAGAACTCTAATTCTAAAAACTATTTTTAAAACAACTAATACTGAATATAATGTTTTTGCAAAACCTAGTACTTTTGTTCCCAAACAACATCCCATTGTTAAAATGTTTGTATCTGTTTGTGAACAGGAAATCAGGCAGAGGTTTAACAATGGAACAACACATAAATATTTTAATTTGAGCAGAGAAAAGGGCATTGCCTTGAATGAGTTGAAATTTTTACATTCAATAGAAATAAGACCCGCTGATAAAGGGGGCGGGGTAGTTGTATTAGATAAAGAGTTGCATATTGCATAAATGCGTCTACTACTAGATGATGAACAGACATATCAAAGAATAACCCATATACAAGTGAAGGGAATTACAGATAGAATAGCTGTTATGCTTTTTGAGTTGCTAATCAATGGAATGATTACTGAAGATGTATTTAAATACTTTCCAGTTGAGAACCCTACCTATCCCAGTATTTACGGGTTGCCAAAAATCCACAAGAATCTTAAGATACTCCCAGTGAGACCCATTGTCTCTAGTAAAGGTTGGGCCACTGAACCTTTGTCCATATATGTGGAGAAATGTTTGAATTCTGTACTCAATGAATGTAGTAGTGTTCTGAGGGATACCAAGATGTTTTTAGAGATGTTATATGATAAAATGAAAGGTGTAGATGAACAGTATTTTTTCATTACACTGGACATAGTGTCCTTGTTTACTGTTATCCCCAATGAATGGGGGATAGAGAACATTACAAATTTTTAACTATGAAGAAGATTTATACAGTTGACAAGATTTTTAACTATGAAGAAGATTTATACAGTTGACAAGATAAATTTGATATGTTCTTTGTTAGAAATTATTTTAGAAAATAATGTATTTACATTTAGAGAGGAATATTTTTTGCAGAAGACTGGTGTGGCTATGGGTATACCTTGGACCAATAGTTACGCCAGTCTAGCCTTAGTAGAATGGGAGCACAATGCATTTTTGTCTTTAGAATCCTATTTAGATAAAATCATTTGGTATACCCATTTTGTCGATGATATGTTTTTCCTATGGAAAGGGACTAAAAATGATCTTGATTCATTTATAGAATATCTTGGTAGTGCCACCACCTTTTTAAAATTTACCAGTAAAATTTCTGAGAATGAGATAGACTTTTTTGATGTGGAAATTAAAAAGTCTGATTTGATAGGAGTTCAAACCAGTATGTATATAAAATCCACCAGAAGGAATGCATTACTGCATAACAACAGCATGCATCCACAATTTGTAAAAAGTAACATAGTGAGAGCACACATTTTGAGACTTATGAGATTACATAATGAAGATGCATCACTTGAACTGGCTTTGGTAAATCTTAAAATTGAATTTTTAAAGACAGACTATTCCAGTAAAATGTTTGATAAACAGGTTCTTGAGCTGACTAAAATTAGGGATACTAGATGGAAACCTTATTTCTCCAAGAAGGCAGTAACATCAGATACTTCGGAGAAAAATGTCAATAGACTTAGATTTCCCATAACATATAGTAGTGATATTGGTGATTTCTGTGATATATTTAATAGAAATTGGAATATTTTAAGTACAGCCAAAGATCTTGAAGGTTTAATAGACAATAGACCACATTTTGTCTTCAAGAATAAAAAAAGCCCTGAAGCGTCAGCTATGCTATAACAGCAATACAAGGAAGAATTGTGAGTTGTCCCAGAGAAAAGGCACCTATGCATGTAGAAATTGCTCGGTTTGTAAATTTATACATTCTTGTTCTGTATTCAAACACCCTAGGTTAGGCTTTGAAATATATGCCAAACATTATGCAGATTGCAGAACTAAGAATATTGTTTATTTTGCAGTTTGTGTAGTTTGCCAGGCTTATTATATTGGTAAAACCAACTGCATGTTGAAAGAAAGAATACAAGAGCATTACAGGGACATTTTAAATAAAAAAGAGACAAATGCCCTGGTGAAACATGTAGAGGTAGTTGGTAACACACATTTCTTTAAATTTTTAGTGTTAGAAACTTTACAGGAAGGAATGAGAGGTGGTGACTTGATTAACAGAACAGAAACAGCTGAATAGAGGTGGATTCTAAAATTAAATGCATATAATTTTCCAGGAATTAATGAAACAGTTTCCTTGAAGCCATTTTTAAGGAATAGAGCTCTTAAACATTGATTGTATCAAGATGTTTTATTATATTTTTTATACCTACTTGATATAGTTTTTAAAGAATTTTCTAATCACATATTTATTGTATTATATATTTATGGATTAATTGATTAATTGCTATATATGCTTTGATATTTAAATAGGAGTCAACTTGTTGTTTTATTCAGTCTGATGAAGCAGTTCGAGAGACTGTGAAAGCGCTTATTGTTAGTTGAAGTATTAAAGTGATTTCTACAGAACTACAGACGTAGTGGAGTGGCTCATTTATTTGTTTTTTTCTGGGACTGTTTGCTTTTTATGAGCCTATCCTTTACCAGAGCGTTGGTATTGTTTTTTTCATTTTATAGGTTTAAATATATTTAATAATAAATAATAAAAGAACAATATAATATTCAATCAACACAGTAATTACAGAGTTCAGAATCACAGGAAATATTTTAAAACAACATTTCAGGACAGTCTCAAATAAATACAGAAAACATCTAAACAAATCTTTACTATATTCCTATCTATATCTAAAATAAATTACTGTACCCTAGACTTACTTATAGAGCAAGGCAGATGCAGAAGTGCTGAATGGATGTTTCTAGGTCCAAGACAAGATACAAAATGCCCAATCTCTCTATCTGAGAGAGAGTTCTTAAGTTAATATCACATATTACTGCTGGGGTAGCCTGGATAGCATCACTCTTTGTCACCTGCCTTCAGTTCACAGAAACTAAGAATTTTATTATCTCTGTGTGAAAAGTACATATTTCTCAGATGTGCAGATGCTAGGAAGCAATAAAGCACTTTACATTTTAAACCTAGTAATTAAAATTACTTTCAAGATAATCGAAAAACTTCTAGCTCTAGACATTGTGTCTGTTTACTGAGAGATAACACAATCATAAAACAATTTCAACTTATTTTCTTGAAGTTTTGCAAGTTAATTCCATATGTTCCAGCTTCAACTATTAAAACATACATTTGCACAGGTATATAGTTTATATACATTTCTGTTCATTTCCAGTAGAGTACACTGTGGTTACATTCTTGAAGCTCAGTACATACCATACAGTTCTCTTACATTTGTAAGACAAGCAAATAAACCATATTAATATTCACAAATGACAAATGGTTATTTACAAAATTCCAGATAACTAGCTGGCAGTGTCACAATTCTGACCCCCCCCCCCGCCAAAATTGCAAGCTAGTTTCAAAAGTGACCCTTGAGTAACATTGCTTGAGATGGTTGAGCCTATCTGGGAATACCTTATCCCATTCCCTGACTTGAGAGCCCATCTGCTTTAGCATTGCTAACCCCACTGCAGTGCTGCACTGTCATATCATATGCTTGCAACCCTAGGTTCCACCTTACTAACTTGGCATTTTGCTGGTTGGCTCGATGTAGCCATGTTGAGGGATAATTGTCTGTAACTACAGTGAATTTCCTTCCTTACAGATAAGGCTAAAGTTTCTGCAGTGCTGACACTATAGCTAGGCATTCCTTTTCTACAGCTGCATAGCATTCCTCCCTGGGTTGGAGCCTATGGCTCAGATAAACCACTGGGTGCTCTTCTCCCTCTGAAGAAACCTGGCTAAGTACAGCCCTCATCCCATGGTTTGAAGCATCCACCTGCACAACAAATTATTTGCTGTAATCTGGACTGGCTAACACAGGGGGTCCTCCCAAAGCTCCTGTAAGCTTCTGGAATCCCTGTTCATGTGCTGGGATCCACATTACCTTATCTGGCCTGCTTTTTTCTTGTAAGATCTATGAGGGGAGCAGCTATGGTACTATAACTGGGGACAAACTTTCTGTAGTACCCTGCTGTCCCTAAAAATGCTTTCACCTGCTTTTTGGTAACAGGGGCAGGCCATGCCTGAATGACTTCCACTTTGGCAGGTTCTGGCCTGATCTTACCACTCCCTACTTTATGCCCCAGGTAGGAGACCTCTGCCATACCCACCTGACATTTGCTGGGCTTAATGGTCCACCCTGCCCTCTGTAGTCCGCCAAGCACCTCCCTGACATACTGAAGGTGCTCTTGCCAGGAATGGCTGTAGATGGCAATATCATCTAGGTAAGCAAGGGCAAACTCTCCTGCTCCTGCTATGATATGACTTACCAGCTTCTGGGAAGTCACTGGGGCATTTTTCATCCCAAAGGGCATCTCTGTAAACTCATACAAGCCAAAAGGAGTCACAAAGGCTGACCTCTCTCTAGCATTGGGAGCCAAGGGCACCTGCCAGTAACCCTTGGTAAGATCAATAGTGGTAAGATACCTAGCCCCACCCAGTTGCTCTAGGGCTTCCTCTGTCCTAGGTAGTCCACACGGAAGCTGGTGCTGCCATCCTTCTTTGGTACCAGCACCACTGGGAAGGCCCAGAAACTGCTGGAGTCCTGAATTATGCCTAGTTCCAGCATTTCCTGTATCTCCTCCCTCAGAGTCTGTTTGTCTCTCTCAGGCATCCTATAAGGGGCGTGCGTAATAAGCCTTTGGGGTCCTGTATCCACATGGTTCTGCACCAGGTTGGTGCACCCTGGTTTCCCAGTGAATATGCCCCCAAACTCTTGCAACACTGCTCAGATTTCTCAAACCTGGGTAGGGGATAGCTGCTGGGACATTGCTATCCCTTCCACTGAGATGTCAGTCCAAGCCTCACGGAGGAGATCAGTCACCAGACCCCCTCAAACTCCTCCTGCAATCTACTGCAAATACTCAGCACAAGGGCCTCCCCATCATGGTAAGCTTTTATCATGTTAACATGGTACAATTTGTGCCCCTGCCTCCTGCCTAGCAGTTCTACCATGTAGTTAACATCATTGACCTTCCTTACCACCTTCTAGGGTCCCTCCCAGGCTGCCTACAGCTTGCTGTGTTTGCCAGGAATGAGACCCATTACCTGCTGCCCTACAGCATACTCTCTAACTCAAGCATTCCTATCATACCAGACCTTTTTCTGTTGTTGGGCTTCTGCCGGGTTCTCCTGGACCAAGCCCATGAGTTCCCTGATCGTTATCCAGAGGTTTAGGACATATGCCACACTCACCCTCCCACTCATCTCAAATCAAATCTAGAGGTTTCCTCACCCTATGCCCATACAGCAACTCAAAGGGTGAAAAACTTATGGATTCCTGGAGAACTTTTCTGTAAGCAAACAACAGATGGGGCAAATATTTGTCCCAGTTCCTATTAAACTGGTCTGCAAATGCCCATAGCATCATCCTGAGTGCAGAGTTAACCTCTCAACAAGACAATTAGTCTGGGGATGGTAGGGAGTGGTCTTCAGGTGCTTCACCCCACTGTACTTCCACAGACAAGCCAGCAGGTCTGACATGAAACTGGTACCTCTGTCAGTCAGCATTTCTGTTGGGAAATCTACCCTGCTGAAAATCTCTAACAAAGCATTTGCCGCATTTTCTCTCTCAGTGGAGGACAGAGCCATGCCTCAGGGTATCTGGTAGCATAATCTACTACCACTAAAATATACGTTTTCCCTGTGGAACCTGGGGTAGTCCGAGGCCCCACATTATCTATAGCTACCCTCTGAAATGGCTCCTCGATCACAGGCAAAGGCATCAAAGGAGCTTTCACATTGTCTCCTGCCTTGCCTACCTTTTGGCACTGCTCACAGGTCCTGCAGTACCTTGTTACATCTCTGAAAATCCCAGGCCAATAGAAGTTCTGCTTAATATGTCTCTTTTAACATTGTATGCCCATTTGACCTGCAAAGGGAATATCATGGGCTACGGCTAGAAGTGCCAGATGTTAGGCTCTGGGCACTACCAACTGCTGTATTCTCTCACCCTCTATTCCTTCATCACAGGTTGACTCTCTAAACAGTAACCCTTTCTCCCAGTATACAACCCTTCCTTTGAGAATCAGGTGCCTCACTAGCTACCTCCCGCAGGCCTTGGAATGTAGGGTCTGAGAGCTGAGCCTATCTTAACTCTGTCTTTGTAACCCTTCCCAGTTCCCCTTCCACAGGAAGTCTCGTATCTTCTGACAGCAGTGCCTTACTATCAGCCTGGGTACTATTACTCACCTCTACCCTTGCAGTCACTCTGTCCAAGGGAACATCAGTACCCACAAGCAGCTGTGGGTCACATTCAGTCTCACTGCTACAGGGTAGCTCCCTCCCTGAAGTAACCACATCACCAGTTCTGGCTGCAAGTGTGAGGTCTGTCTGGGTCTCCCTTAGCCTACCAGATCCACATGCTTGTCTCCAAGCCTGACTGTGTGTAACTGTATGCACACACAGTACTGCATTATCAAAATCATTCCCTATCAGGACATCTGCAGGGATATCCTCAAACACACCTACTTGCTGGCTTTTTTTCCACCCTCCCAGTCAAGGTGAACCCTAGCCAAAGGTATTTGAAATGGGGTCCCTCCTCTGTAACCATTGCAGGCTTTATAATGGTTAGGTCAGAGGCTGTGTCTCTCTTATCCATGGCCTCTTTCCCATCCACTAAGATAGGATATAACCTAGTGTGGTAGTTTGGTACCCTTGTTGTCTTGAGACAACTTACTGCCAGCATTTTTTCATTCACACTTACTGACTCTCCCACCTTTAATTCCCCACCTTGCCTCTGTGGACATCTATGTGCTACATGGCTCCACTAGTTGCATTTAAAACATTTAACCCTTGGTCCTGGATGTGTATCTGGACTAGTGGCTTCCCCTGTTACTGGCAGACTCTGTTGGGACAGTCTGGGCTGCCCACCATGGATTCCCTTAGACCCATGAGCAGCACTGTGTGTCCCTTTCCTGTGCAATGATGCCCTGCTTGCTAGGTATAGGTCTCCCTTCTTCCCCAACTCTGCAGTCGTGCATTGTGTATCAGCTAACCAGATTCTCATGTTCTCAGGCAAAGTGCTAAGGGCTTGTTCCCTCACCAAAAGTTCTGCCAGTCCTTCAAAAGTGGTGATCTAAAATCCACTCACCCACCTATGAAAATAAGCGCTTAGTTCAGCAACACATTCACACACACTTTCATCTGCCTTGCATCTATGTTGACTGTATTATAATTTAAACAATCAGCATCAGACAGTTTAGAAATTGCAGTTATAGCTTTACCATGGAGTCAGGAACCGTACCCAGAGTCCTTGGTCAACATTATACTGTTTAAATACCCTCTCAAACATATGAATGAAACTATCAAAGTTATCCCCCTCTGTAAATTGTGGAAGAAATTTACTGACCTTTTTGCTTCTGAGGTTTGGTTACTCTCGCCCCCATTACCTCCATGACTCTTGCAAAGAGTCAGCATCTCTTTTTCATGTTGCCCCCATTACCTCCATGACTCTGGCAAAGAGTCAGCATCTCTTTTTCATGTTGCCTCTGCCTCTCATTCCCCTCAGTCTGCAAACGTCACAGCTTCTCATTTTTTTCAGCCTACAGATGTCTCAGTCTCTGTGCTGCTTCTTTTCAAATGCTTGGCCTCCAACTCAAGTCTCTTTAACTCCAGATGGATTTTTAGGTCCTCTGTGGAAAGGTTGAGCAGTCCATTTGTACATCGCCACAGCCAGTCTGATTGTCCTCCTGGTTGCTATTCTGTAATGGAGCTGTGGCTAAAGCTGCAATCATGTCTGCTTTAGTCAGGTTGGCATGTACCAGTCCTTTAGCCTGGCACATCTCAGCCAACTGGCTCCTTGTTAGCTTGCCATACACCTCTGTTGACATGCTTGACTGCTCTCCCTGACTAACTAAGTTAACAAAAAAAATAAAACAATTGTGATAAGAACTCTGAATGTTCACTGTGTGGCTGACTGAGAGTACAAATACCTTCAGTGACCACTGTATACAGACTACAGGAATTCAATATCTATATCACTACAAGCCAATTACTATGTGATGTGGATAACTCACCACTGTCAGCTAATTAATATGTGATGTGGATATCCCACCACTGCCAAACAATTAATATGTGATGTCCCTGTACTGGCCCAGTAATCAAGGAGCCTCAGTCCTCACCACTGGCAAGAATGAGGGATATACACAATGAGAGCATGACAAGTACATACACAGTAAAGTACAGCTTCCCTTAAGAGGACACAGAGATAACAGTCAGTCTGGGTTCTGGTTTCTCCCTCTTTTCCAGATCCCCAATAAGACTCCCCACTGGCACACCTATAGGGTTAAGATCTCAGCTGAGGGGTCAAGCCATAACCTCCAGCACCCTTTATATCCAACCAGTGCTTCATGTCCCTGTCCAAGTAGCTGGCACACACACACTTTGAGATTTGATTTATATACAAACACACACACACACCTGGAGAAGGCTGGCATAGGTTTACTAGCTATGCTCCCTTCTGCCCAGACTATAAAGTAGTTATCATAGGTTCATAGGTTCATACTAGGCTATCTTCCCAAGGGCATTTATAAGCCTAGCCCATAGTTATTTGGCTTTCGCCACCCCTTTAGTTTGAATAAAACTATGCCTATTATTTTGCTGTGCCTCTGTCAAGCAGTGACACTGAAGTAATCCCTGGGGTATATCTGCGATCCCCATCCATTGGTCAAGATTCCTCTTGAACAAGGCCAGCGAGGTGCTCTGCCTCACATGTACCGGGATTTTGTTCCACAGCATAGGGAGTCTCTGGGTGATGAATCTGTCCCTCCAGCATGTTCTATTAATAACCGTGTCAAGGTTTAAGTCTCCCGCCCTTGTGGTTCTGAGGGATCTAGATTTTTTGAGGTGAAGCATATTCATCAAATCAGGGTTTGACATGGCCTTATATGTCAGGCACAGGTCACCTCTGAGCAAGCAGTATGAGACTGAATAGAGCTGGAGTTCTTTCTGTCGGGCAGCATAAGACATATTTTTGAGACCCTTTATCCTTTTGGTGAGGAACTTTTGGGGCCTTTCCAGCTGCTGCAGGTGTCTGGTCAGATACATTCCGAATGGGGCATTGTACTCAATCATAGGTCTAATGAGTGATGAGTACAGGGCGATGACCTCCCTTGATCTAGATGTGAATCCCTTCATGATCAGGTGGGCAATGTAGAAGGTTTTCCTAACTACTTTAGCAACATGAGTGTCAAACGAAAGGCTACTGTCAACCTGGGTCCCCAGATCCCTGATGACTTCTTCTGTGCTCAGTGGATTGCCACCTATATGGTAGCTAGGGGTAACCTTGTTTTTCCTGAAGGGTATGACTATGCATTTCTTGGCATTTAACTTTAGGCCATGGCTCTGGCACCAGTTATCCGTTTCTGTGAGGCCCTTCTGAAGGATATCTGTGTCAGATGTGTTTTCGACTATAGCGCCCAGTTTGCAGTCATCTGCAAACTTTGTCAGCTATAACCCTCCTGTGTTTGCTTGTACTTCAGAAAAGTAGATGCCGAACAAGAGTGGACCCAGGACTGAGCCCTGTGGGACACCACTTGTGACAGGCTTTGAGTCTGACATGGCTCCAGCAACTCTGACCCTGTGGGTTCTGTCACTTAGCCAGTTTGCAACCCATCTTGTGATGTATGGGTTTACATTCAAGCTGATGAGTTTTTTGATGATACCTGAGTGGGGTATTGTGTCGAAGGCCTTTGCCAGGTCAAGGTAGGCTGTATGGACTGCCTTTCCCTCATCAATGGCTTTGGTGACTATCTCGAAAAAGTCAACCAAGTTTAAAAGGCATGATCTGCCTTTGACAAAGCCAAACTGGGTTGGATCCAAAGTCTGCAAGTTCCCTATGTCTTTATTTATGAGTTCCATTATGATCCTCTCCATGGCTTTGCAGATAAGGCTTGTCAAGCTAATGGGACGGTAATTTCCAGGGTCGGTGGAGGCACCGCCCTTGTGAAGTGGGACCACAGTCGCCATGCGCCACTCCTTGAGTCGTATCCTGAGGTGAGGCTAAGATTAAACAGCTGTCCTAACTGCGGGTTTAATTCCTCATTGAGTTCATGGAGCACACAGCCAGGGACACCATCCGGTCCCATGGATGCTGTGTTTTTTGCTTTGGAGAGAGCAGTTCTCACCTGGGCGTTGGAGATGTTTGGGGGCTACAATCCTCTGGTATAGATATCTCTCCTTTTGGGGCGGGGCGGAGAAGTTTGCACTGAACCTGTCAGCCAGTATGTTGGCAATGTGTGTAGGTTCAGTAATCTTCACATCATTTTGAACTAATTCTGAGCATATCTGGGAGTTTCCTCCTAGGTTTCTAACATAGCTAAAGAAGGCCTTATGATTGTCTTTTGAGTCCTTGGCGATTTTTCTCTCAAAGTTTGCCTTGGATGATTTTATGAGAGCTCTTAGTTTTTTACTTATAATGATCAAAGGTGTCTTACCTTTCAAGGATTTTGCTCTATCTTGTAGTAGCTTCCTCCTTTTGTTGTAGAGCTTGTTTATGGCTGGGGTCCACCAGACTGGACGCTTGCCTTTGGTACAAAGAGTCTTAGTTTTGTTTGGGATTGCCTGATCCATGCAGTCCTGTAGGTGCTGGTAGAAGGCATTTGTAAGTGATTCAGCGGTTTGAGTAATGTTTACCACTGGCTCAGGGGCCTTAAAGGAGACTACACTAGTTTTTAGAAGTGTGAAGTCGGCTTTTGAGAAGTTTTCACTGTGGTCTTTTTGTTTCAGGTGGGGCGGGATGAGGACCTCCAGCGAGATTAGTTTATGATCTGATCTCACCAGTGAGGGTGTACTTCGGTGTTGAACATTGTGATCCCATGTTCGTGATGATGAGATCAAGTATGTTTTCTCCTCTTGTGGGGATGGTGACTAGTTGTTCCATGGCATTTGAGTTTATGAACTCCAGGAACCTTTGGGCTAGAGTGTTTGGGCTTGAGTAGTGTTCCCAGTCTATATTAGGGTAGTTGAAGTCACCTAGTATGATAGTGTTTGGAGATACATTTATCCCCTCCATTGTTTTCAGGAAGGCCATGTGAGGTTCCTGAGTTTGAGAGGGTGGCCTGTAACATGCTACAAATTGCAGAGTAGTCTTGCCTATGGTTAATTGCACCTGGATGGTTTCCGATGCATCGTGCGATGCCACCAATCTTGAGGTGTGGGTGTCCTTGATGAATATGGATACCCCTCCTCCTTTCTTGTTATTGTCCGGGTTTTGTGGCCGGAACACATGATATGAGGTAAAACCTGATAGTGCTGGGGTGCTCTCAGGAGCCTTGAACCAGGTTTCTGTCACAGCACAGACATCGATGTTCTCCATACTGAGAAGGGCCTCGTGCATCTTGAGATTGAGACTTCTGGCATTGAGCAGCATTACCCTTAGTTTTTACTTTTTGTGTTCTAGGGTGGTAGGTTTAGAATTTGAGCCTTGCCTAAAAAGGCACTATGGGGTGGCAGAGCCTTTGCCAATATCTGGAAGCCTAGGGTGACAGATGCAAGCCCAGAAGCCCCAGCGTGGCTTGTCCAGCATGTCATCCCAGGCAGACAGACATTGGATCCCCTTTGAATGACACCAGAATTTAAGCCAATTATTAAAGCTGATCATCTTATCACTGTATTGTGGCATCATTCTAGGTGAAGGTAGGATACTGCTCAAGGTCAGGGTCATACCTGCCTGGGCTACATAATCAGAGAGCTCCTCAATGTCTCTTTTCATGTAGTCCCTCAGGTCGTTGACACCAGCGTGGACAATGACTGAGTCGGAGAGACCTGAGTGCTTGTGTTATGTGGCGGATTCTAGCGCCCGACAGGCAGCTTACTGTGACCTTCTCCTTACTCAGTCTGGTTGGCGGGACGTCAGTGTGTCTGACTATGGAGTCACCTATGACAAGTATGTTTGGTGTTGTATTTGGCCTTAAGGGCAGTGACTGCTTTGCACACTGATTTTGTTGTTTATGTGTTGTTTGTGTGGTGTATTGAGTTTGCAGTTGCTTGGGTGTCTGCTTTGGAGGCCTCCGCTGTTTAGGTAAATTTTACTCAGAGCCTCAGTATGTCTTAGTGTGTTTATGTGTTTGATTCAGTGGTGTGGTTGAGTTATGTGAGACTGGTATTGTGGTGTGTGTAGTTGCCTTCTCCTCCTGCCTGGTCTTGCCAGTCCTGAGTTGAGAGAGCTCAGCCTCCAGTCTGGCTAAATAGCTGCATCTCTCACAAGTGTTAGTGTTACATGGGAGGAGGAGATGGTTGTCCGTGTACATGAGGCAATTGTAACATTGTCTCAGAATTCCCAGATTCACCAACTGGGCAGGAGAGGACGCCAGCATCTGACCCTTCGACATGCTAGAAAGAATTATGAGTTGGTATGAGACAGAAAAGTAGTGGGCTTAGCAGGGAAGTGGGCACTCCTGGGGGGTTTTGCTAGTGAGAGATTTGTATAATATAGGAGTGCTTGACCTGCAAAGAGAATGCTTATAAGACAAGGGATATGCTTATAAGATAAGTGCTGAGCTTTTTGAGAAGGAAAAAGCTATTTGGAACAAGTGCTGCACTTTTTAGTGTAGGTGTAAACTGTTTAGGTTCCTAACAGAGCAGTTCTAAGGGAAAAATTGAAGAACAGACTAGTTTAACCTTGTTTAACCGGCGCTGCTCTAGTGGCAACTCAAGCGTGCTTGATAGCAGGGGCTGGAAAGAAGCAGGAATAGACCCAAAAGGGAAAATAAAACTACAGTTTCAAGTCAGTAACCACCTCTACGGGGGGCAGGGAAGCTGCTCAATGTTAGTCACTACCACTGATGAACAGAGAAACCCTCCTTCAGCCCAAGCAAAAATGGCCACACAGAAACTTTCAAACAGTTCAGGAACAGCAAGCCTGTAACTGAACTTTTAACTCTCAGAAAAGTGGGAAAAAAGCAAGATTTTTTTTGTTTTTGTTTTTACAGAGATAGCAGAGGTTCACAAGTAATATCAAGTTATAACAGTGCAGTAAATGACCCCACACAAGAGTGCTAGGTCAAGGACAGAAAATATGCAAGTTTTAAGAAAAACGATTTAAAATTAAGTGCAAACAGGAAATTCAGCAAACAGCTTTTGGTTGTGCTCTAAATACAGCTACTAATACAGAAATCAAGTTTAACAAGCCAGAAAATGCTCAAGCTAGGCAGCTATGCAGAAAAACTTAGCAAATAAACAGAGAAAAATACTTAAAATCTCAAAAGTGGCTCCTTCTTCTCTCAGCGTTTTTCCTCTTGGAGGGTGCTTCACCAACAGCCAACAAGCCTGAAAAGACGCTCAAACCGCAACTAGGTTTTAAGAGAGGAAGATGAAGGAGTTATGGAAATGACCCCTAGTGGCCAATAAAACTACAGTTTCAAGTCAGTAACCACCGGGGCAGGGAAGCTGCTCAATGTTAGTCACTGCCACTGATGAACAGAGAGACCCTCCTTCAGCCCAAGCAAAATGGCCTCACAGAAACTTTCAAACAGTTCAGGAACAGCAAGCCTGTAACTGAACTTTTAACTCTCAGAAAAGTGGGAAAGAGCAAGTTTTTTTTTTTTGTTTTTGTTTTACAGAGATAGCAGAGGTTCACAAGTAATATCAAGTTATAACAGTGCAGTAAATGACCCCACACAAGAGTGCTAGGTCAAGGACAGAAAATATGCAAGTTTTAAGAAAAACGATTTAAAATTAAGTGCAAACAGGAAATTCAGCAAACAGCTTTTGGTTGTGCTCTAAATACAGCTACTAATACAGAAATCAAGTTTAACAAGCCAGAAAATGCTCAAGCTAGAAAACTTAGCAAATAAACAGAGAAAAATACTTAAAATCTCAAAAGTGGCTCCTTTCACCAACAGCCAACAAGCCTGGCAACTAGGTTTTAAGAGAGGAAGATGAAGGAGTTCTGGAAATGACCCCTAGTGGCCAATAAAACTACAGTTTCAAGTCAGTAACCACCTCTGGGCAGGGAAGCTGCTCAATGTTAGTCACTGCCACTGATGAACAACAGTTCAGGAACAGCAAGCCTGTAACTGAACTTTTTAACTCTCAGAAAAGTGGGAAAAAGCAAGATTTTTTTGTTTTTGTTTTACAGAGATAGCAGAGGTTCACAAGTAATATCAAGTTATAACAGTGCAGTAAATGACCCCACACAAGAGTGCTAGGTCAAGGACAGAAAATATGCAAGTTTTAAGAAAAAAACGATTTAAAATTAAGTGCAAACAGGAAATTCAGCAAACAGCTTTTGGTTGTGCTCTAAATACAGCTACTAATACAGAAATCAAGTTTAACAAGCCAGAAAATGCTCAAGCTAGGCAGCTATGCAGAAAAACTTAGCAAAAAAACAGAGAAAAAATACTTAAAATCTCAAAAGTGGCTCACCAACAGCCAACAAGCCTGAAAAGACGCTCAAACCACGAGGCAACTAGGTTTTAAGAGAGGAAGATGAAGGAGTTATGGAAATGACCACCAACCCCTACTTAGCTACATTAAAAGCACTTACAAAGGGTGACCAATCCTACTGTGTAATGTTACTATTATCCAAATTGTGTGTGACCAAGACAAATGCTATTTTAGGTGTGGCCTGTACAGTGTCACCAAATATACATGCAAGTACTCTCAGAGCATATGCAAGTACACTAAGAGCTTAAATGTGTCTCACAAATATCAGTCACAATGATAGGTTTAAATATATTTAATAATAAATAATAAAAGAACAAGACAGTTCTCAATCAACATGGTAACTACAGAGTTCAGAATCACAGGAAATAGTTTAAAACAGCATTGCATGACAGTCTCAAATAAATACAGAAAATATCTAAACTAATCACTATTATATGCCTATCTATATCTAAAAGAAATTACTGTACCCTAGACTTACTTACAGAGCAAGGCAGATGCAGAAGGGCTGAATGGATGTTTTTACACAGGTCCAAGACAAGATACAAAATGCCCAGTCCTTCTGTCTGAGAGAGTTCTTAAGTTAATATCACATATTACTTCTGGGTTAGCCAGGATGAAATCACTCTTTATCACCTGCCTTCAGTTCCCAGGCTAACAGAAACTAAGAATTTTATCATATCTGTGTGAGAAGTACATATCTCTCAGATGTGCAGATGCTAGGAAGCAATAAAACACTTTACAGTTTAAACCTAGTAATTAAAATGACTTTCAAGACAATCGAAAAACTTCTAGCTCTAGAAATTGTGTCTGTTTACTGAGAAATAACACAATTGTAAAATAATTTCAACTTATTTTCTTGAAGTTTTGCAAGTTAGCTCTGTATGTTCCAGCTTCTACTATTAAAACATACATTTGCACAGGTATATACATTTCTGTTCTTTTCCAGTAAGGTATACCGTGGTTACATTCTTGAAGCACAGTACATAACATACAGTTCTTTTACATTTGTACAACAAGTATATGAATCATTAATATTCACAAATTACATATGATTACATAATTTCAGAAAGCTGGGCTGGCCGTGTCACATTCACAGTAGTGGATATATGTAGGAAGTTGTGATAATACCAGGATTCCAACACTATATCTGAAATGCTTGTGACACTCAATGGCAACTAGCAGATGTGCAGGTCAGTGATCTAGGCACAGACAACTGCTGTGCACAGCATGGTGAAGATAGCATAGGTGCTCCACGGCTTATGTCTGGATATGCAGCAACCGCACAGTAGATGGCACCACAGGCCCTAGATAGCAGCAGTGTTGATGAAACTTCTGTTGTTGATTGTGTTGTTGATTGTTGCCTACATAGGTCCATCAATATGATATTTCAAATGCCATCAAGTATGCCACCACAGGGCATGGCTTTGTGAGGGTTTTGATGTAAGGTGGTTGAGCACAGACTGCTCGGTGTCAGGCTACACAATCCATTAGTGAGACAGCGTCAGTGTTACCTGTGGAAATGTGGTAGACCAATTTGGTCATGGTGTCATCCTGGTTGTGGGTGTCATCATTCATGTGACTGAACACATGGGGCAGTTCCTCTGTATAGCCCCATACTTCTTCACTGTTATAGACTGGATTCACCCCTGCCACTACAAGCCAAAATGGGGGGCACTGGCAATGGTCACACCATGGCAGTACAACTCATTACAGGAGGATGTGATCCTTGCCCCCAATGACCTAAAAAGAATATGGCTACCATGTGCACTGTCAATGATTTTACCTCAAAATATAGTGGTACATTCACCTGTGATGCTATCCTCCCACTTGCGTAAGTGATGATGACCCTGTCCACCCACTAACCTATGTATGAATGGTTATCTGATGCACAATGTGACCAATATATGCACTGCCATGCATTGCCTGAATGAGATACTGCACATTTCACATTATTCTGTGCTGTCTACATCATGGCCCATAGATGCACGCTAGAAGCCACCCCCTTTGTCAGTGTCTCAATGCATTGTGTTTGCATCTATCTCAGTTGTGGCTCTGTTGCTGCATCTTCTGTCCCTGAATCTTCACCCTGGCCTTGTACTGCTGTTGCTGTGACCTATATGGCAGATCCTGATAAGGTGGTCTCTTGTTGATCCATTTGTTTATGCACTGTCATGTTGTGAATAAAGTTACACACAACAAATATCTTGCTGCATATGCCTGAACTATATTCTAGTGCCCATCCAGAGGTGTCTAAACACTGGAAGTACCCTTCCTCTACTGTGTTCTGAATTTCAGAGTGGGCTGTATTGCAGGGTATTTCCTGAATGGCCTGAGAGATGCATATCAGAATCATCAACCAGGGCTCTATGCATTTCTGTCATTGTCTGTAACACACTGCACATAACATATTATATGTGCCCTGCTCCCAGCATGCATGGTACCAGTGTGTATAAGCCTGTAATGCTGGCATGTGTGTGCAACTATCAATGAGGTGACATTGTGAGAACTCCCATCATAGGAATCACTGGCACAGGGGAGAATGTGAGCAATATATATGAATCATGAATCACTCCCCTAAGCCTCTCTCTCACACCAACCTCATTTCTATATAGCCACTCCTCTTCTCACTCTCTTCAATCCACATCGCCATCTACCTTCACTCCACATCACCTCACTCACACAATGCCCAAATTGTACTATCTACCTAAGCCCCCACTCTAACCACAACCTACATAAAGTATAGCCACACCTAAATCCCTACTCACTCCTGTAAAGATAAATACTAAAACTTCACAACAATACACCAACACTTTGTCTGAGCAAAATGTGGCCCCTAACCTTTACATTAATAATAAGCCTTGCCATCACATCATACTTAAACTCCTACCACTGCACTAGCAAGTCTAAATTTCAGACTAAATCCCCTACCTGCCTATGCATTCACAAGATAAACCAGCCTTCTCAATAATATCTCCTTCTATCTACATCTCAATTCTTGACCTTGCCATATTCAAGGTAACCCCCACACCAACTAAACAACTGCATTTCCTCACAATATAACACATCTATAATCAATTGCCTAAAACCTATAATCCAAATAGCATCCTGAATCATACTTAGTGGAGATTTGCACTCAAACCCTGGCCCTACAAACAATAACAACCCCCCTCACTACCAGACAAATAACATTCTAATCTCCCCCATGAAATCAACAGATCTCCCTATACTCAACATAAACGTAAAGAGCATACAATCCCAGAGCTGCACACTACCCTGGCCCTCTACTCTCCTGACATAGTCCTCCTCACAGAGACCTGGCTAAAACCACTAAACAATAATAATGACTTTGTTCCACCTAGTTACTATGTTCTTAGACAAGACAGAATATCCAAAGGAGGTGGAGGCATTGCTCTCCTCTTAAAAGAAACAACCTGACCATTGAATTGTTAGCCACCGAACAACCCAAGTTCAGTAATGCAGAAACTATGTTCACTAACCTGAAAATCAACCCAAAAAACACTTACATTTAATTTGTACCTATATAACCCCCCAGCAATAACATTAACACAGTAAAATCCATTCTAGACTGAACATCCCAAAAAATTCCCCAAGACTGTTGTTAAGTACAAGATCAGATTGTACAACCAAGAGAGACTTAAGACAGAAAACACTAGAAAGGTAGCCACCAATATCCAAATAGCACACTCTGATGAAACTTAAATTGTTGTACTTTTAGCAGACACAGCCATGGTTCAAATCCTGGGAGTGGTAGTAAGCTGCATGCATAATCATACCTCTCAACTGTACAGATTTTTGCAGAATGTCCAGATAATTGGCTCATATTTTCTGCCTGTTCCACTGTCCCCCTGGCAAATCAGTGGGATGATCTCAGAATTGTAGTCATTAAATAATTACATACATTTGATTTTCAGACCACAAAACCTTCAAAAAATGTATATTAAAACAAATCCTGTCACTCTAGCAACTCTCTAAGTTTATGACAGCAATATTCAAAATATGTTCCTATTTCTACCTACATGTTGTCAAGCTTTGTCCAGAGTGTGTGCATTAAGAGATTGAGATGTATGTGCATAATATTAACTAAGAATCTTGGAATATGTGTTAGAAATAGTCAGGTAGTGTTAACAAACATTCCCCCCACAGGTCTGTCAAATAAGAAAACTGTAACTGCCTGGCAATAAAGATTTCAACCCTGGACTGGTAGTGTTTACTATGGTATTGTATGGCATGTCATGTAGCATTCACTAACATCTGATATCAAAATAGTACTGTTGTGTCAACCACTGTTTCCTCACACTGTGCTACATAAAACTATGTCTAGGAATGTCTGTATCAGACTGTTGCAATTACAAGGTCAGATTCTACAACCAAGAGAAACTTGGACAGAAAACACTGAAAGACTACACAACAATACCCAAATAGCACACTGATGAAACTTAAATTGTTGTGTTTTTAGCAGGCACAGCCATAGTTCTAATCCTGGGAGTATTAATAAGCTGTATGCATAATCATACCTCTCAACTGTACAGATTTTTGCAGAATGTCCAGATAATTGGCTCATATTTTCTGCCTGTTCCTCTGTCCCCCTGGCAAATCAGTGGGATGATCTCAGAATTGTAGTCATGAAATAATGACATACATTTGATTTTCAGACCTCAAAACCTTCAGTAAATGTATATTAAAACAAATCCGGTCACTCTAGCAGCTCTCCAAGTATATAAGAGCAATATTCAAAATATGTCCCTATTTATACCTCTAGGTTGTCAAGCTTTGTCCAGAGTGTGGGCATTAAGAGATTGAGAGGTATGTGCATAATATTAACTCAGACTCTGGGAATATGTGTAGAAACAGTCAGGTAGTGTTAACAACCATTCCCTCCACAGGTCTACAAGGTAAGAGATGTAGACCTTAGTTATAAGACAGTTGAAGTACACACTGTGTACAAACATCCCACTGCCCAAACCAAGGCAATAGGGTATTGTAATAATACTTGTAGAGTAATGATTAGAGCAATAATCATTAAAGTTGTGAGTACTGGAAGGATATATAAGTTGTTAATTGACATCTCCTTCACCCCCACCATATCTGCAACAATAATCTAAACCCACAAATCAATGGCTATGTTTACACCAAACCTATTGTTGGGGCATATGTCCTATTGTTCAACAAATATTGAAGTGTGTTTCTATTAATGTTCCATGTTGAAATACTATCAATGGTGGCCTGTTGCTATCAATGTAACCTGCATGCCATTGTAATGGCCACTGTGGTTCCATATATGCATCTGTTCTGTTTGCTATGCAACTGTTCCAAATCTGGTGTTTTGGGTTAATGGGAGTATCTATGCATGCTGTTATAACTAATCCTGGATTATTTTGACTATTACTAACCCACATTAGTTTTAAAACTGCAACACCATACCACGTTTGGGAAGGCCGGTCCAAGTGGGCCCACCTTTCTCACCTCATCTGGCCATGGCACCAGACACCAGCACATCTGGTCCTGCACCACCTTTGGGTGAAACCACCTCAGGGGATGGGGCTCGTCCCCTCCTGGGAGCAGGTACCTGAAGTCAAGTTTGGGGATTGGTGTGTAGCGAGCTCCAAAGGGAGTATGGAGATCTGCTATGCCAGCTTGAGGGCCGTGTGGTGAAATTAGAGGGTTAGCCTGCCCCTCCTGCTCAGCCCCAGCACAGCCACCTTTGGGGACCTGAAGATGCAGTGGTGACTGCCCATGGGTGGGGACCTCAGTTCCACTGTTTCCACTGGGGGGGCTCATGGGCTTTGATTTCCAAACACACCTACCCATCCAATGTGTTTACCCCCCCACATGTGTCATATACTGCCCCTGTATGCTGTATTGTCTATCTTCCTACCCAACCTACCTCCCCAAATATACCTACTATCCTTCCTCAACATCCCACTCTCACCTTAAAAAAAAAAAAGAGCAATCCCAAAAAATATTTTGTCCCATACATAGCTGTCTATTTTGCACATGTGTCTACTGAACACATATAATCTGGTCTAATTGGCATCACAACACATTATTGTTGTCCTCACCCATCTCTCAGGGGATTGAGTGAATAAATCTACCTCCAAATTCAGTATATATGCACAGCTGTTGCTGTAGAAGAAATGGACAGCTGTGGATCTTCCCTACACCCATCCTGTACATCTCTAGCTACTTTCCCTATTGTCTATCCCTCTTTGTGTCCCCTTTTTTAACACTTTCCTATCACAGCTATTTTCTTTTCTTTTAAAGAAATTAGCATGGGGGTAAGCGGGAGTAAGCACTTTTAAGCAGTAGTAAGCAGGTTTAAGCCTGTTTATATGGTGCTAAGCAGTGCCTATACAGATTAAGCACTTTCAGGCTAACTGTCTGTAAGCATATTTAACCGGAAGTTAGCATTGCTTACCGCTGCGTAAATCCACACAAACCCTCTTACAACTGCTTAATAGTGCCTTAATCGCTCTGTATCCAACAGCCCTTGTTTGGCCCAGCAATAAAATAGCAAATCGTTGCAAATCTCAAACCCAGGACCCTGCACACCATAGGCACAACTAGCCGCAACTAAAGCATTTGAGCTGTACATAAGTGTGATATTTTCTCAAACATGTCATGCAACAAAGTGATTCAGCAGTAGGGAAAATGCATTTATATATGTAGATGTATGTATGTATGTATGTATATATATATATATATATATATATATATATATATATATATATATATATATATATGGGTCTAGGACACATGCTCGACTAGCATATGTCCAAATAAAACATCAAACACACATACACGAAAGCGCTTAACATCGAAAAGCATTTCCGTGTATGTGTAGTTCAAAAAACAAAACCTACACCCCCTGCTTTAATATTCTCACTCCGAGATCGCACGACAGTGGGGAAAAGGGAATTTTCCCTTACCCGCATTGTAGTCCAATCTACGAAACAGGCACACATACACGGAAGCACTTTCATGTATGGGTGTTCGAGCATGTGTCCGGATCCCATATGTATATATGCCTATATATATATATATATATATATATATATATATCTATATATGTTTTTTTCTTTACATTCAGACATCGGATCCACACTCTGAACCTTGCACTGCAAAACATCTGACCAAAGGCACTGTTAATGGGGGTGAAGGGGCCCAAAATAGGTATCGCTTGTAATTATTACCATTATTCCTTTCTGCACAGAGACTGCGGTGGTGGTGCTGCAGTAGCGTTGTCGCCTCACAGTTAGACATTGCCCGTTCAATTCTCAGTTAGAGCATCTTCTGTGTAGTGACATGCGTGAATGGGTGTTCCTTCATTGAAGGTTGTGCATTAGGCCCGGTAAGCCAGTACGTAAAAATCTACTGCCAATCATTAGCGGACCCGCGACCCCTAACCGGGAAAAGCCGAAAGACACAAACAAACAATTCCTTTCTGCACATACTAACAGATCTGCCTTGCAACAAGATAACCAGCATGTGCAAATCGACTGCCAATCATTAGCAGACCAGAGTCCCGCTTTGGCGACCCATAACCGGGGAAAAAGCCGTAAAGACAAACATCATGCAGAACAGTCAGTCTACCATAAGGAATGTACAATGTGGAAGCACTAAACATTCTAATGGTACATATACACACACACACATAAACACACACACACACACACACACACACACACACACACACACACACACACACACACACACACACACACAAACACACATATATACCTATACAAATATATAAATATATATATATATATATATATATATATATATATATATATATATATATGTGTACATACATGTACACACACACACACACACACACACACACACACACACACACACGCACACATACATACACATATAAATATATAAATACTTATCGATATATATAAAAAGAGTATATATAGAGGGTGCACAACATATCAAACAGCCATTATTCCTACAGTTGCCATATTTTCAAATGGCCAGTGACTGATTCTTTCTTACAAATGAGAATTATTGCATGAAACATATACCCACACACAATGCAAAGGACAGGGCATCACACACAGTTTGCATACATAGAAATGTTTCTTTGTGTACTATTGCAGTTGTTTATGCCATTTCTTATAGCAGTTAGGTGTTTGAAATACATAACTGATTAATGCAACTCTCAAACAAAACATATGATACAGTAATCTGCAAAACATAACATACTTTGTGTATATGCTAAAGCCTTCAAGCAGTAAAACAGTAAAAAAACACACTTGCCTTGAAGATAAGAATCAAACACCACTTAATTACAGATGTAGTTCAACAACCTCCAATTACACTCTGTACTCAACCCCTAGGGGGAAAAGTATTTGTTGTCACAATGTAAATGTATCTATTACATAACAATGCTTAACTTAAAATGTCACTACCACACTGACAAACAGAACGGTGTGTAAGACAGTAAGCTCTAGCCCACCACTGTTCCCATGGTGAAACGTATGAAAATGTACAGCCGTATACCTTAATGTGACTTATTACTGATATCCCTCACATGTTGTAACAGTCTAGGTTAAAAACATTTAATACCCCTCCCCCATAAAATGTCTTACAAGGGCATATAACAGTGTTCTCCATACATTGACCTCCGGACTGTACAGGGTCATGCATGTTTTGTCCAGCTGTTGCCCTCATATATATGAACCCTACCCCACAATTTGTGTGGGAATTTACAGCATCACTGGAATGATAGCAGGAATGTCAGCACTAAATAATGATAGACCATTACCTATCAACCTCTTACTGCATGACATCTGGATAAATCCTGGTATATAGGTGGAGGACAGAGGCTGAAACACAGGGCCATATTTGAAATATTGCTGTTATACACTGTGAAAGTTGCTGGTGTTACAGGATTTGTTGCAACATACCCTTACTCGGGAATATGAAGTCAGAAACATAAATGGATGTTGCCATGTACTGATAGCAATCAATGGTGAGAATGTCACTGATATGTCAGGGACAAGAATGTGTGGGGAACAGACAAAACATAGCAGCCAATCCTCTGGCCATCATGTGGATAGGCCTACAGTTGAGAGCTATGCAGACAGACTGCATTCCATGCAAAGCTAACATGTGCACACAAACCCTGCAAAACTAGCAGTATTCAATGCATATAACAACAAAACTCACACACTGTCCCTAGGTCTGAAACCTTATACAAACATGTAGTTGGCCTGTGTCCCAAAAGTCCTGTTGTAAGAGGTATTGCTACCTGCTGTCTGTAACACCACTGCCCACAGACAGGAAGGATGTCTTCCATACAGGAAAGGTAAATGGACAACGCCCACATGATGTAGTCATTTATAGTAGTGGGTTGCTATGATGTTGGCTATTGAAAGAAGTATACAGCTGCCTGCATGCAATTAGCAAGTAGGGAACACACAGAATGCCAAGAGTTAAGCCATCATAGTTTTTGTTCTGTTCCTCCAAACATCTATATTAGTCTGGCAAATAGCTAAAGGTGGAAGTAATGAAGTCATGACAGACACAAGAGTTTCAGACCCCACCACCTTCAGAACAGTCATGGTAATTTGAAATGTACACACAAACACACACACACACACACATATATATATATGTATATATATATATATATATATATATATATATATATATATATATATATATATATATATATATATATATATATATATATATGTATATATATATATATAAATTCAATTTCCCTACTGTTAAATGACTGGGCTGCATCATATGTTTGAGTAAACATCACCCATGTCTACAATTCAGATGGCTTAGTGGTAAATTGTAGTGACTATGCTGTGCAGAGTACTGGGTCCAGGATCCTGGGTTTGTTATTTGAAGGGCTGATTATTTTTTTGCTGGGAAGAACAAGGGCTGTTGGATACAGAGTGATTAAGGCACATTTAAGCAGTTGTAAGTGGGTGGGAAATTGTCATTTATGTATGGTGCAAAATTCTTTTTGGGAACATATTGCCCTTTTTTTTAAGGTGAGAGTGGGATGTTGGAGAAGGATAGTAGGTATATTTGGGGAGGTAGGTTGGGTGGCAAGACAGTCAAGACAGACAAGACATCATACAGGGGTGGTATATGACACATGTTGGGGGTAAACACCTTGGACAGGGAGAGGTGTTTGAAAATCGGAAGCCCATGAGTCCCCAAATGGAAACAGTGGGACTGAGGTCAACACCCATGGGCAGTCACTACTGCACCTTCATGCCCCTGAAGGTGGCTGTGATGGGGGCTGAGCAAGAAGGGCAGGCTGACCCTCTAATTGCTCCATGCAGCCCTCAAGCTGGTGTAGCAGATCTCCCAATTCTCTGTGGAGCTCCCTAAACACCAGACCCTGGACCTGACTTCCTGTCTGTGCCTGCTCCCAGGGAGGGGACAAGCTCCATCCCCTGAGGCGGTTCCACCTGAAGGTAGTGCAGGACCAGCAGAAGAGGAGGTCCTGGGGTGGGTTCCAGATGTGCTGGGGCCCGGTGCCACAGCCAGATGAGGTGGAGAGGTGGGTCTGTTGGGAAAGGCCTTCCAAAACATGCTATGGTGTTGCAGTTTTAGAATATACGTGGGTAAGTAATAGTCAAAACAATAAAAGATTAGTTATAACAGCATGCATAGATATTCCCATTAACCCAAAACACCAGATCTGAAACAGTTGCATAGCAAACAGAACACATGCATATATGGAACCACAGTGGCCATTACAATGGCATGAAGGTTACATTGATAGCAATAGGCCACCATTGATAGTGTTTCAACATGGAGCATGAATTTAAACACATTTCAATATTTGTTGAAGAATAGGATATATGTCCCAACAGTAGGTTTGGTGTAAACATACCCACTGATTTGTGTGTTTAGATTATTGTTGCAGATATGGCGGAGGGGGGAGATGTCAATTAACAACTTTTATATCCTTGCAGTATGAGGTCCTCTGACCTTTTTTCCTGTTTATATCTTCCAGGTACAATGCCCGGTCAATGGCTCCCTGCATATACACCCCAGGAAAATGTCATTAAACTTCATAATACTACATCACGGAACCCTATTTGGAAGCAGGGCCCATGATCTGATGGAGAGGACCACCCTGTGGAATGAGCTCGTCCACAGAGTAAACGATGTCGCCCTGCATAACCGCAGTTATGAGTAGGTGCGACATTGGTGCACCGACCTGATCCGCCATGCCCGTCAGCTTGCTGCTGCAGTTAGGAGGGACAAGCTAGCCAAAGGTGGGGGTCATGCCATCCAGCCCCCACCGACATATGCTAAGGAGCTTCTCACCAGCCTTGGGGCACCCGACTACCAGCCAAGCCAGGGACCTGAATATAGCTTTGTGGAGGTGGGTACCACCCACACAATGGACAAGGAGTGTACAGGAAAGGCCCCAGGACACATTAGTAGACCACTGTTGCTTATCCATCTTCAGCTGTAAAGTATCTTCATGCATATGTCAGATATAGTCTGTCACTGCAGTGTAGTAATGAACAAATATGCATAATCTCTACTATTGTGGGTTTGTACTGTTGATGTACTGAAATGCTCCTCCCACCCTATACCAATGCCACAGGTGTGACTACTGACATTACATCTCCCACACAACTATGTAGGTCCCTCTGGTATAAAACTGAAGCAGCAGCCTGTAGCTGGTGAGTATGGAGTTGTTAGGTTTGCCAAAACACTGGCCATGTTATGGCCTTGGTATTTGCCATGCACACATTTAACATACCTACCCATAATGCATGCTGTACATGTTCACTTATTGTTGCTATTAACTGCACTGCATCACAGTGGTCACCATGGTGGCATATCTGAAGAGTATGTAAGAGTCATGTAGTATACCTAACAACCTGTCAGTGCAAGTTGTGTGGACAGAAATGAACATAATGGTGGGACAAATGGCCTACAGTAGGGACATGTCTGAAACATTACGCTTATACAGTGGCTACAACAGTGTATATACCACTATTACAATGGCAACTGTTCCTGATCTAAACAACGGCAAATCACAATACCACATTCCACACATTTTACAACCTGTAATGTGATCCTAACATGAGCAATGGATGTGTAATATGGAATCCTATGTTAGGACAACAAATATGGAGAATACATACCTTAACAAACACTGGAAGCATATGTGCACACACTCCTAATAACATATTGTGGAAGCAGCTTTTGAGGTACTGACAGCATTCACTCTTCTTGAGTACACACCTTCCATCAAGTACAGGGTCTCAATGTCACACCAAGTAATGGTCTGCTGTCCAAGAAGTATGTCCATGACATTTGCCCACTCACCTGCAACAGAGGCAGCTGTGGCTTGCACACATCTTACAAACCATGCAATGGATCCCATATCTGAAAATTAGCACTCAGGAGTGGGAGAAGTAGCCTTACCTTGCCATTGCATATACCATGGCAAACAGTGCAGCCAGTCAGGTATGTGTGTATGAAGTAGGGAACAACATTAATGTAAAAAATAAACAGATGTCCATCCAAGACAGATGACAACACATGTTGCAAACTGGTCACAGAGGCTGCACAGAAACATGCAGCAACACTGACGGACTTTGAGGAATGTCTAGCAAGTACTGCCTGTGCCGTACCTGTGTCGACAATCACCTGGAATCTGCATAATTGTGGCCTATGGGTTAGTGTAATCAGATGGAAGAGTTGTTCCACAGGAAACATCATCCAGAGCTCTCTACAGGTAGCATATGCATAACATCAAGTCTCCCAAAGGCATGTGTTGCAATGTGTAGTGGAGTACTGAGACCAAGGGTGAAATCTACAGACAGTATTAATAAAGATACATGTGGTGCACAAACAACACCTCAGTCCACCTGAGGCCCACCATCCCCATTTTTACCTTGCTGGTGCCAGTGCACACCTTTAGGTTTGCTGTTCATTAGCAGGAACTAGGCCGGTAGACATGGCATTCTGAATTTGGAACATCGCAAAATGACACTCATGTGTGGCCCATAGTTGTCAATCATCTGCAATACGGCTGAGGATGGGGATGTCATCCTGAAACACAACAGTGAACTAAAGCATACATCCAAAGCTCACTAAGAATGGTTGTATCTGAACACAGTCAAGGTCATGAATTGTGCCAGACATAACCCTGACTCCACAGCAATAGTGAAGGCACTGTGTGCCCCCAAGGGCTGTGCACATGAGCTGATCTTGCAATAAGGCAGAGTTGGGGGACATTTGTAGGGCAGACAGACCAAATAATGCCAAGTGAAGACGGGCCATGCTATTATACCCCTTCCATGAATAGTGACAGCTCTAGTCCACTTAACAGGTGCTGCAACAAACCATTGTGCTAAGGGTGTGCACACTTATGTAACCCACATATTGTATGCATCTCAATCAGCATCTGCATGACTAACACATTTGTTTGATACTGCATTTGATTGCAAAGGTCATATGTCACATATCAGGTGTGTGTAATGTTAAAATATGCAGTATTCTGGCCCCATTGCATATCATGGAAGAGGCTGGCATGTCAACAAGGGTGTGTACACTCCTCATATCCACAGTCAGCTTTGAAGGTTGTCAGTGTAATTTGGATTTTATTGCTCATACATGCACTGCTGATGATATCTGCAAATCAGAGGTCAGGCATTAACTATTGACATCAGTCTTCATATCATCACAAGTATGTGTCAGACAAACACATAGGGTAATGAGCAACAGAGCAAACATAACGCCACACATATACACATTCAGCAATGATGTGTACACCTGTGAGGTACGGTGCACACTACATGTCAGGATGCTGTACAGGTGCACAGCAATACTGTGTACATGGGTGCAGTGTGTTCCAGGGGTATGGGCATCATCTACTAACACAACTCATGCATCACAGAGATGTATAATGTTGGTAACAAAGATCGAGCATAGCTGCAGTGCATGCTGTTGAGTGCAATATGTCATGCCTGTTGACTGTTGGGTAATGAGAGGTCTGTGTAATATCTTTGTGCCAGCCACCTCACCTGTAAGTGTGTGTGTGTGTGTGTGTGTGTGTGTGTGTGTGTGTGTGTGTGTGTGTGTGTGTGTGTGTGTGTGTGTGTGTGTGTGTCCTATGGGTTAGGGTAAACAGATGCAAGAGTTGGTCCACAGGAAACATCATCCAGGGCTCTCTACAGTGTGAATGTGTGTAGAGGTAAGCAATAACATAGAGGTCTTTAAATTACATTTTTTGTTTTCCCCTCACAGGTGGCGAGGTGGGCCATGGTCCCTCCTGCAGGCAAACTAGTTAGTGTCCATACAGATTTGACAATGGTGGTGCGGCACAGGCAGGGTTGTCAGGAGCTGAAGCTGTGCCATCCCACGTTTATCCACCCCATCCCCACACACAGTCACAATGCCTATACATACCCCATCACCAATGGCCATAGATGAGGGACAGTTGGTGGTTGGTGGCATGGGACAGGACAGTGTGGGGACAATAGCAAGTGTGTCTGGACACTGCAGCCATAGCTGGATGACTGGCGAGGTACCACACAGGCAGATATACAGGGGTGCTCATAGGAGGGCTGTTGGCCATCATGGCCTTGGCAGACGTACCACAGCGGGTGTCACCAAACGCATGTTTTGGGATGTCATGGCGGGCCATGTATGGAACATTACACCAGACATAGTTTGAGGCTCCAGAGGGATACTCATTCTGCTGTACTTGACAACATCCGTGATCTTGCAGGTGCCCACCGTTATTTTGCAGAGGTCCTGAATAGATGGTTGGGTGAGATGGTGGGAATCCTTGAGCATGTGGTGTCTGTGTTAGAGCATATGGTAGGAGTAGGGTGTCAGCTACGTGGACGTAGGTCAGCAGCACCAACAGGTAGAGGTCTACGTGGATGTGCAACAAGTCACAGCCACTCTCGTAGTGGCATTACAAGCACCAGCACTGCACAGGGGGTGCTGTCCACACCACAACACAGCAGGCCATGTGCACATGCTCCTGGCTGGTCCCACCACAACACAGCAGGCCATGTGCACATGCTCCTGGCTGGTCCCAACAGGGACGTAGATCCAGTGGACATTTGTCATCATCAGGGAAGAGTAACATATCTGGGCTTCTGCCTGGTAGTGCCTTTGGAACCCCTGGCAGGCACAGTTCCCATGTCTGTGGCCAGACATGGTGAACTATACATCTTGCCATGTATGGTCTGCAGCTGTCCAACAAGCCCCTATATAGTTCAGCCACATGGCAGAACTGTGTGCATACATACACACACACATCACCAACACAGTTAGGGCACCTCCATACCTACACACACACACTACATTTACACAGCCTAATTGATAAAGAACCCCCTAACACACACACATGATGTCAACCAAATGGCTCAGCCTAGGTCTCTGGCAAACCCACAACACACCCTGTGCATATGATGATACCTGTTCTGCAGCCCTGTCATCCATACCATTGATGCAGGGGCATGCTAATATGGTTCTGATGCACATGGTGAATGTACTAAGGTTTAGCAATGTAATGCTGTTTAACATGTTTTCAGCTGGAATGTTTAATGCTTACATGTCAGGTTGTGCAGCTGTCCGGCCATGATGCATTATGCCTGTTACTATCACTGACTGACTGTGGTCTCCATAATGTATTCAGTTTGTGTTGTAGGTGTCTATGTGTCAGCAGGATTTTGGTCTGCTGTCCTTTCCTACAAGGGGTATGGCACAGTGGTGACACAATGACTGTGTTATATCCTGGGTACAGCTGAACACAAGTAACAGGCCTGTATAAGAGTTACTGCATGTGCCACATGGCTGAGAGGTCTGTGGGGTGTATATAGATGAGTGCATGGTGGCTGATGTCAGCAGCTCTTCTACAGTGGATAATGGTAAGTGTACTGGGTGTTATACACCAAATGTTTGTGAATAACACACACACACACACACACACAGAGGCTTTGGTGTTGATGCAATACACAGAGAATACTGTACACATGGATGTACTTAATTTTGCAGTGAACTCAATTTGGCCTGTGTAATACCACCAAGACAAAATAAGCAAAACACATTAGTAAATAATCAGTCTGACAGTTTAATGTCATTGACGATGGTACTGGCAGGGTATATGTCCTCTTCCCTAATGTAGTGCAACCCTGGAGTTGGTAAACAACATAGGTGTTCTGGTGTGGGTGGCAGAGCCCTACATTTTGGAGGGTGTGGGGTGGTGTAGAACCACACATAGTGTGATTAACAACTACTTAACCATCTAACATAAACTGTACAGTATAACAGCAGACTAAGCGGGAGGATACTCACAACAATAACTCCAATTAGGGTGGCTGTGCCCACAACAATCACACCCATCTATATATACCAACTTTAGTCTCACTGCTACAGGGTAGCTCCCTCCCTGAAGTAACCACCTCACCAGTTTTGGCCGCAAGTGTGCAGTCTATCAGGGTCTCCCCCAGCCTACCAGACCCACATGCTTGTCTCCAAGCCTGACTGTGTATAACTGCATGCAAACATGGTACTGCATTATCAAAATCATTCCCCTATCAGGACATCTGCAGGGATATCCTCAAACACACCTACTTGCTGGCTTCCTTTTCCACACTCCCAGTCAAGGTGAACCCTAGCCAAAGGTATTTGGAATGGGGTCCCTCCTAAAGCTCTGATTGGAGTAGACTGCCCAAGGAAGTAATGCTCCTAAGTAACCATTGCAGGCTTCACAATGGTTAGGCAGAGGCTGTGTCTCTTTTAGCCATGGCCTCTTTCCCATTCACTAAGACAGGATATAACCTATTGTGGTAGTTTGGTACCCTTGTTGTCTTGAGACAACTTACTGCTGGCATTTTGTCATCCACACTTACTGACTCTCCCAACATTTGTTCCCCACCTTGTCTCCCTGAGCATCTATGTGCTACATGGCCCCACTAGTTGCATTTAAAACATTTATCCCTTGGTTCTGGATGTGTACCTGGACTAGTTGCTTCCCCTGTTACTGGCAGGCTCAGTTGGGGCAGTCTGGGCTGCCCACCATGGGTTCCCTTAGACCCATGAGCAGCACTGGGTGTCCCTTTCCTGTACAGTGATGCCCTGCTTGCTAGGTATAGGTCTCCCTTTTTCCCTTCTCATCTGCAGTAGTGCATTGTGTATCAGCTAACCAGATTCTCATGTTCTCAAGCAAAGTGCTAAGGGCTTGTTCCCTCACCAAAAGTTCTGCCAGTCCTTCAAAAGTGATGATGTGACACTCACTCATCCACCTATGAAAATAAGTGCTTAGTTCAGCAACATATTCACACACACTTTAATCTGCCTTGCATCTATGCTCATGAAACTTTTTCCCATAAGCTTTAGATGTTAACTTAAAGCATTCTAACAAACACATTTTGACTGTATTATAATTTAAACAATCAGTATCAGACAGTTTAGAAATTGCAGTTATAGCTTTACCATGGAGTAAGGGGGTCAGAAACCATACCCATACCCAGAGCCCTTAGTCAACATTATTCTGTTTACATACCCTATCAAACATATGAATGAAACTATCAAAATTATCCCCTCTGTAAATTGTGGAAGAAATTCACTGACCTTTGTTGCTTCTGGGGTTTGGTTACTCTCTTCCCCATTACCGACATGACTCTGGCGAAGTGTCAGCATCTCCTTTTTATGTTGTCTCTTTCTCATATTCTCCTCAGCCTGAAAACATCACAGTTTCTCATTTTCCTCAGCCTACAGATGTCTCAGTCTCTCTGCTGCTTCTTTTCAAATGGTTGGCCTCCAACTCAAGTCTCTGTAACTCCAGATGGATTTTTGGGTCCTCTGTGGAAAGGTTGAGCAGTTCATTTTCTGGGAGTTGTACATCTCAACGGCCAGTCTGATTGTCCTCCTGGTTGCAATTCTGTGATGCAGCTGTGGCTAAAGCTGCAATCATGTCTGCTTTAGTCAGGTTAGCATGCACCACTCCTCTAGCCTGGCACATCTCGGTCAACTGGCTCCTTGTCAGCTTGCCATACTCCTCTGTTGACATGCTTGCCTGCTCTCCATGACTAACTAAGCTAACAAAAAAAGAAATAAAACAATTGTGATATGAACTCTGAATGTTCACTGTGTGGCTGATTGAGAGCACAAATACCTTCACTTGACCACTGCATACTGACTACAGGAATTCAATATCTACACCTCTACATGCCAGTTACTATGTGATGTGGCTAACTCACCACTGTCAACTAATTAATATGTGATGTGGATATCCCACCACTACCAAACAATTAATATGTGATTGTTTATGCAATGTCATGTTGCGAAGCATGTTACACTCAACAAATATCTTGCTGCATATGCCTGAACTATATTCTAGTGTCCATCCAGAGGTGTCTAAACATTGGATGTACCCCAAATACTTCCTCCACTGTGTTCTGAATTTCAGAGTGGGCTGTATTGCAGGGTATTTCCTGAATGGCCTGAGAGATGCATATTGGAATCATCAACCAGGGCTCTATGGCATTTCTGTCATTGTCTGTAACACACTGCACATAACATATTATATGTACCCTGCTCCCAGCATGCATGGTACCAGTGTGTATAAGCCTGTAATGCTGGCATGTGTGTGCAGCTATCAATGAGGTGACATTGTGAGAACTCCCATCGTAGGAATCACTGGCACAGGGGAGAATGTGAGAAATATATATGAATCATGAATCACTCCCCTAAGCCTCTCTCTCACACCAACCTCATTTCTATATAGCCACTCCTCTTCTCACTCTCTTCAATCCACATCACCATCTACCTTCACTCCACATCACCTCACTCACACAATGCCCAAATTGTACTATCTACCTAAGCCCCCCACTCTAACCACAACCTACATAAAGTATAGCCACACCTAAATCCCTACTCACTCCTGTAAAGATAAATATTAAAACTTCACAACAATACACCAACACTTTGTCTGAGCAAAATGTGGCCCCTAACCTTTACATTAATAATAAGACTTGCCATCACCTCACACTTAAACTCCTTCCACTGCACTAGCAAGTTAAAATTTCAGACTAAATCCCCTACCTGTCCTATGCATTCACAAGATAAACCAGCCTTCTCAGTAATATCTCCTTCTATCTACATCTCAGATCTTGACCTTGCCACATTCAAAGTAATCCCACAACAACTAAACAACCACATTTCCTCAAAATATAAAACATCGATAATCAATTAGCTAAAAACTATAATCCAAATAGCATCCCGGATCATACTTGGAGATTTGCACCCAACCCTGGCCCTACAAACAATAACAACCCCCCCCCCCGCTACAAGACAAATAACATTCTAACCTCCCCCAGGAAATAAAGATGAAGGGCCCCCCCTGATCTTTAAAGGGACATGATCTATAGCCATAAAGCAGAAGCTGTGACCTGGGTACAGGACAATATGTTTGGCCAGTGCATTATCATCTTTACATGTCCTAATTGCGTACAGGTGCTCATACATCCTATCTCGAAGACGCCTATCTGTTTTTCCGATGTAGAACACCGGGCAGCAGTTGCACATGGCGATGTATATAACCGATTTGCTCTCACAATTGAGTGCAAACCTGATGGCATACTTCCTGTCCCTAACTTGAAATGACTCACCTGTTCGAACATTATTACAAAAGTTACAGAATCCACATCTGGACATTCCTTTCCTTTTGTAAAAGCTATGCTGTTGTACGTCCCTTTGTAGTAATTCTTTAAGGTTTTTAGATCGTTTAAAAGTAAATCTAGGTTCACCTCCTAGTTTTCCTGCCAGTAACGAGTTTGAAGAAATCAACCTCCAATTTTTACGGACAATGTCCAAGATTGCTTTTGAGTTAGTACTAAAAATAGTAACAAAACTCAAAGACAAATCAGTATCTGACCCGCTATAATCTTCATTATTACTCATGATGTCCCTTGTAGGTACATCTTCTGTAAACCTGCTGTCTGCAAGGGTGGGGACCTTCTGCTTGGTCAATAAAGGGGTGTAAAAACCTCTGGTTCTTTTAAGTGTAACTTCCTCAATGAGTTCACCAACCATTTTCTCAGGATAACCCCGATTAGTAAACATCTCCCTCAACAAGGAACATTCCTTAATGAAATCCACTAAGGTACTACACATTCTTCCTGCCCTCACCAGCTGTCCCTTCACTATAGATCTTTTCTGTTTGTAAGGGCGAAAGCTGGTGAAGTGCAGGAAAGAGTTGCAGTATGTGGCTTTCCTGAATACGGTGGACTTAAAGGACTGCTGACAAAGGTCCTTTGTAAGTTTGACATCTAAATAATCCATCTCGGTGGTAGAAAATTTAAAAGTAAATTTCAAGAACTCAGTAGAGTTACTGATATTATCCACTAAGGTTTTCGCTTCTGTTTCCGATCCCCTAAACAACAAGAACATGTCGTCAAGGAAACGAGTGTAAAAAGTAACAGGTGCCATAATACCAGGAAGCTTATGCAAGATGTTAGCTTCCCAATAACCCATTACATAGTTGGCCACACCTGCTCCACATGGGGAGCCCATCGCCACCCCACGTTTCTGTAAAAAGAAATCACCATCAAATAAGAAATAGTTACTGGTTAAAACTATTTCAAGTAATTCAGTGACAAGGTCGACCTCTAACCTAGACGCCCCAAACCGCTGTAGCATTGACCCTGTCCATTCAACCGCTTCTAAATGCGGTATACACGTGTAGAGGTCAATGACGTCTATAGTTAACAAGTTGTCATCACTGTTAAATGGCAGTTTGTTTATACTGTCCAAAAATGTCCATGAATCCTTGCACACACTTGGAATATGTTTGATGTATTTGTCCAGAATGTGTGTAATTAGTTTGGAACATGGATAAGTGTCACCTTTTCAAATGGCCAGTGTCTGATTCTTTCCTACAAATGAGAATTATTGCATGAAACATTTACCCACACACAATGCAAAGGACAGAACACCACACACAGTTTGCATACATAGAAATGTTTATTTGTGTACTATTGCAGTTGTTTATGCTATTTCTTATGGCAGTTAGGTGTTTGAAATAAATAACTGATTAATGCAACTCTCAAACAAAACATATGAAACTAATATGCAAAACATATACTTTGTGTTTAGGCTAAAGCATTCAAGCAGTATAACAATAAAAACACACTTGCCTTGAAGATAAGAATCAATCAACACTTAATTACAAATGTAGTTCAACAACCTGCAGTTGCACTCTGTACTCAATCCCTAGGGGGAAAAATATTAGTTGTCACAATGTAAATGTATCTGTTACATAACAATGCTTAATTTAAAATGTCACTATCACACTGACAAACAGAACTATGTGTAAGACAATAAGCACTAGCCCACCACTGTTCCCATGGTGAAATGTATGAAAATGTACAGCCATATACCTTAATGTGACTTATTACTGATATCCCTCACATGTTGTAACAGCCTAGGTTAAAAACTTTTAATACCCCCCCATAAAATGTCTTACAAGGGCATATAACAGTGTTCTCCTTACACTGACCTCCAGACTGTACAGGCTCATGCATGTTTTGTCCAGCTGTTGCCCTCATATATATGGACCCTACCCCACAATTGGTGAGGGAGTCCACAACATCACTGGAATGATAGCAGGAATGTCATCACTAAATAATGATAGACCATTACCTATCAACCTCTTACTGCATGACATCTGGACAAAGCCTGGTATATAGGTGGAGGACAGAGGCTGAAACGCAAGGCCATATTTGAAATTTTGCTGTTATACACCATGAAAGTTGCTGGTGTGAAAGGATTGGTTGCAACATACCCTTTCTCAGGAATATGAAGTCAAAAACACAAATGGATGTTGCCATGTACTGATAGCAATCAACGGAGAGAATGCCACTGATATGTCAGGGGCAAGACCTGTGTGGGGAACAGACAAAACATAACATCCAATCCTCTGGCCATCATGTGGATAAGGCCAGAGTTCAGAGCTATGCAGACAGACTGCATTCCATGCAAAACTAGCATGTACACACAAACCCTATAAAACTAGCAGTATTAAATGCATATAACAACAAAACTCAAACACTGTCCCTAGGTCTGGAACCTTATACAAACATGTAGTTCACCTGTGTCCACAAGTCCTGTTGTAAGAGGTATTGCTACCTGATGTCTGTAGCACTGCTGCCCACACACAAGAAGGATGTCTTCCATACGGGAAAGGTAAAGGGACAACGCCCACATGATGTAGTCATTTATAGTAGTGATCTGCTATGACGTTGGCTACTGGAAGAAGTACACAGCTGCCTGCATGCAATTAGCAAGTGGGGAACACCAATTGGTGCAGAGCTCATCACCTGATCATGAACATCACCTACAAAAGCCAAGCTGCAACCTATTCAAACCAGCGTGACCCCCATAGTGGAGAGAGAGAGAGAGAAAAGGAAAAACAAAAATAATACTAAAAAAAAAAAAAAAAAAACAAGGAAGACATCAGCTGGAACACAGAAGAGAGCATAATAATAAAACAGGTATGTGAAACATGTCAGCATGTAATTGAATGTAGTACTTTGTAATAATGGGAGAGATGATGTTGAAAAATTTATATGTGCCATTAAGACTTGCTGTAATGATGTCCTGCTGAACAACTACTATGGACATAGCATCTGGCCCTGTGGGCAGTGGGCCATACCTGTCAACTGTGCAGATCTGCAGAGAATGTCAAGATTTAAGCCATCATATTGTTTGTTCTGTTCCCCCAAACATCTATATTAGTCTGGCAAATAGCTGAAGGTGTAAGTAATGAAGTCATGACAGACACATGAGTTTCAGACCCCACCACCCTCAGAACAGACATGGTAATTTGAAATGTATCATGTACAACTTCATAGGTTTATATTAGTGATATCTATGATCTGTCCCTATATAGCCCTCCCTTAATGTTAGGCTTTGCCCACATCTGATGCTCTATTTTGTAGCAAGGCAGAACAGTTCAGCTGTGGAGGAAGGAGGTTCAGCATGTGGATCCGATGTCCGAATGCACTATATATGTATACACACACACACACACACACATATATATATTTATATATATATATATATATATATATATATATATATATATATATATATATATATATACACATATACATTTTCCCTACTGTTGAATGACTGTGCTGCATGATATGTTTGAGAAAACATCACCCATATCTGCAACTCAGATGACTTAGTGGTAAATTGCTGTGGCTATGGTGTTCCAGGTCCTGGGTTCGACACTTGCAAGGGCTGATTATTCTTTTTGCTGGGCAGAATAAGGGCTGTTGGATACAGAGTGATTAAGACACTTTCAAGCAGTTGTAAGCAGGTGGTAAATCAACAGTTATGTATGGTGCGAAATGCTTTTTGGGAACAGATTGCCCTTTTTTTTTAAGGTGAGAGTGAGATGTTGTGGAATGATAGTAGGTATATTTGGGGAGGCAGGTTGGATCGCAAGACAGACAAGACAGAATACAGGGGCAGCATAAGACACATGTGGGGCTAAACACCTTGGATGGGAAGGGGTATTTCGAAACTAGAAGCCCATGAGTCACCAAATGGAAACAGTGGGACTGAGGTCCCCACCCATGGGCAGTCACCACTGCACCTTCATGCACCTGAAGGTGGCTGTGATGGGGGCTGATCAAGAGGGGCAGGCTGACCCTCTAATATTGCCACGTGGCCCTCAAGCTGGTGTAGCAGATCTCTCAATTCTCTGCAGAGCTCCTTATGCACCAGACCCTGGACCTGACGTCCTGTTCCTGCCCGGTCCCAGGGAGGGGACGAGCCCCATCCCCTGAGGCAGTTCCACTTGAAGGTAGTGCAGGACCAGCGGACAAGGAGTTCCCGGCGTGGGCTCCAGATGTGCTGGGGCCCAGTGCCACAGCCAAATGAGGTAGGAGAAGTGGGTCCACTGGGAACGACCTTTCAAAACATGCTATGGTGGTGCAGTTTTAGAACATATGTGGGTTAGTAATAGTCAACACAATCCAGGATTAGTTATAACAACATGCATAGATATTCCCATTAACCCAAAACACCAGATTTAGAACAGTTGCATAGCAAACAGAACACATGCATATGTGGAACCACATTGGCCATTACAACGGCATGCAGGTTACATTGATAGCAACAGGCCACCAATGATAGTGTTTCAACATGGAACATGAATATAAATACATTTCAATATTTGTTGAACAATAGGATATATGTCCCAACAGTAGGTTTGGTGTGAACATACCCAATGATTTGTGTGGTTAGATTATTGTTGCAGATATGGCGGGGGGAGAGAGATGTCAATTAACAACTTTTATATCCTTGCAGTATGAGGTACTCTGACCTTTTTTCCTGTTTATGTCTTCCAGGTACAATGTCCCATGAATGGCTCCCTGCATATATTCCCCAGGAAAATGTCATTATAAACTTCATTGTACTTCATCACGGAATTCTGTTTGGATGCACCCCCATGATCTGCAGGAGAGGACCACCCTGTGGAACAAGCTCATCCACAGGGTAAATGATGTTGCTCTGCATAACCGCAATTATGAGTAGGTGCGACATTGGTGCACCGACCTGATCTGCCACACCCGTCAGCTTGCTGCTGCAATTAGGAGGGACCAGCTAGCCACAGGTGGGGGTCATGCCATCCAGCCCCCACTGACACATGCTGAGGAGCTCCTCACCAGCCTTGGGGCACCTGACTGCCAGCCAAGCCAGGAACCTGAAGATAGCATTGTGGAGATGGGTGCCACCTACACAATGGACAAGGAGTGTGCAGGAAAAGCCCCATGGCACATTAGTAGACCACTGTTGCTTATCCATCTTCATTTGTAAAGTATCTTCATGCATATGTCAGATAACATAGTCTGTCACTGCACTGTAGTAATGAACAAATGTGCATAATCTCTAGTATTGTGGGTTTGTACTGTTGATGTACTGAAATGCTCCTCCCACCCTGTACCAGTGCCACAGTTGTGGCTACTGACATTACATCTCTCACACAACTATGTAGGTCCCTCTGTTATACAATTGGGGCATCAGCCTGTAGCTGGTGAGTATGGAGTTGTTTTGGCCAGGTTTGCCAAAACACCAGCCATGTTATGGCCATGGTATTTACCATGTACACATTTAACACACCTACCCATAATGCATGCTGTACATGTTCACTTATTGTTGCTGTTAACTGCACTGGATCACAGTGGTCACCATGGTGGCATATCTGAAGGGTATGTAAGAGTCCTGTAGTATACCTAACAATCTGTCAGTGCAAGATGTGTGGACAGAGATGAACATAATGGTGGAACAAATGGCCTACAGTAGGGACATGTCTAAAACATTATACTTATGCCGTGGCTACAACAGTGTATATACCACTATTACAATGGCAACTGTTCCTTATCTAAATAATGGCAAATCACAATACAACATTCCACACCTTTTACAAACTGTAATGTCATCCTAACATGAGCAATGAATGTGTAATATGGAATCCTATGTTAGGACAACAAATATAGGGAATACATACCTTAACAAACACTGGAAGCATATGTGTGCACACACACTCCAAATAACATATTGCGAAAGCAACTTTTGAGATACTGACAGCATTCACTCTTCTTGAGTACACACCTTCCATCAAGTACAGGGCCTCAATGTCACACCAAGTAATGGTCTACTGTCCAAGAAGTATGTCCATGACATTTGCCCACTCACCTGCAACAGAGGCAGCTGTGGCTTGCACACATCTTACAAACCATGGAATGGATCCCATATCCGAAAAGTAGCACTCAGGAGTGGGAAAAGTAGCCTCACCTTGCCATTGCATATACCATGGCAAACAGTGCAGCCAGTCATGTATGTGTGTATGAAGTATGGGACAACATTAATGTAAAAAGTAAACAGATGCCCATCCAAGACAGATGACAACACATGTTGCAAACTGGTCACAGAGGCTGCCCAGAAACATGCATCAACACTAAGGGACATGCAGGAATGTCTAGCAAGTACTGCCTGTGCAGTACCTGTGTCGACAATTGCCTGGAATCTGCATAAGTGTGGCCCATGGGTTAGGTTAATCAGGTAGAAGAGTTGTTCCACAGGAAACATCATCCAGGGCTCTCTACAGGTAGCATATGCATAACATCAAGTCTCCAAAGGCATGTGTTGCAATGTGTAATGGTGTACTGAGACCAAGGCTAAGACCTACAGACAGCATTAATAAAGATACATGTGGTGCACAAACAACGCCTCACTCCACCTCAGGCCCACCATCCCCATTTTTACCTTGCAGGTGCCAGTGCACATCTTTAGGTTTGCTGTTCATTAGCAGGAACTAGGCTGGTAGACATGGTGTTCTGAATTTGGAACACTGCAAAATGACACTCATGCGTCGCCCATAGTTGTCAAGCATCTGCAATAATGCTGAGGATGGGGGGGTGTCATCCTGAAACACAATAGTGAACTGAAGCATACATCCAAAGCTCACTAAGAATAGCTGTATCCTGAACACAGTCAAAGTCATGAATTCTGCCAGACGTAACCCTGACTCCACAGCAATAGTGAAGGCACTATGTAACGCCCAAGGCCTGTGCACATGAGGTGACCTTGCAATCCGGCAAGAGTTGGGGGACATTTGTAGGGCAGAGTGACCAAATAATGGCAAGTGAAGATGGGTCATGCTATTATACCCCTTCAAGGAATAGTGACAGCTGTAGTCCACGTAACAGGTGCTGCAACAAACCATTGTGTTAAGGGTGTGCACACCTATGCAACCCACATATTGTATGCATCTCAATCAGCATCTGCACGACTAACACATTTGTTTGATACTGCATTTGATTGCACAGGTCATATGTCACATATCAGGTGTGTGCAATGTTAACATATGCAGTACTGTGGCCCCACTGCTTATCATGGAAGAGGCTGGCATGTCAACAAGGGTGTGTGCACTCCTCATATCCACAGTAAGCTTTGAAGGTTGTCAGTGTAATTTGGATTTTATTGCTCATACATGCAATGCTGATGATGAGATCTGCAAATCAGAGGTCAGGCATTAACTATTGACATCAGTCCTCATATCATCCCAGGTATGTGTCAGACAAACACATAGGGGCTGTGAGCAACAGAGTAAACATAACTGCCACACATATACACATTTATCAATGGTGTGTACACTTGTGAGGTATGGAGAACACTACATTCCAGGGTGCTATACAGGTGCACAGCAATACTGTGTACATGGGAGCAGTGTGTTTCAGGGAGAGGGGCATCACCTACTAACACAACTCATGCATCACAGAGATATATAATGTTGGTAACATGGACTGAGTATAGCTGCAATGCATGCTGTTGAGTGCCATATGTCATGCATGTTGACTGTTGGGTAATGAGAGGTCTGTGTAATATCTGTATGCCACCTCACCTGTAAGTGTGTGTGTGTGTGTGTGTGTGTGTGTGTGTGTGTGTGTGTGTGTGTGTGTGTGTGTGTGTGTGTGTGTGTGTGTGTGTGTGTGGCCTATGGGTTAGGGTAATCAGATGGAAGAGATGTTCCACAGGAAACATCATTCAGGGCTCTCTGCAGTTTGAGTGTGTGTAGAGCTAAGCAATAACATACAGGTCTTAATTTATATTTTTTGTTTTCCCCTCACAGGTGGCGAGGTGAGTCAGGGCCCCTCCTGCAGGCAAACTGATGTTAGTGTCCATACAGATCTGACAATGATGACAAGTATTGTGAGGCACAGGCCAGGTTGTCAGAGGCTGAAGCTGTGCCATTGGTTTACATCCCACTTTTATCCACCTCATCCCCACACACAGTCACAATACATACCCCATCACCAGTGGCCATAGATGAGGGACAGTTGGCAGTTGGTGGCATAAGACAGGACAGTGTGGAGACTATGGCAAGTGTGTCTGTACACTGCAGCCATAGCCAGATGACTGGTGAGGTACCACACAGGCAGATGTACAGAGGTGCTCATTGGAGGGCTGCTGGCCATCATGCCCCTGAAAGCAGTACCACAGCAGGTGTCACCAGATGCATGTTTCAGGAAGTCATGGAGGCACAGGCATTTATAGAACATTACACCAGACAGAGTCTGAGGCTTCAGAGGCCTACTCATTCTGCTGTACTTGACAACATCCGTGACCTTGCAGGTGCCCACCGTTATTTTGCAGAGGTCCTGAATAGATGGTTGGGTGAGATGGTGGGAATCCTCGACCATGTGGTGACTGTGTTAAAGCATATGGTGGGAGTAGGGCATCAAGCCATGTGGATGTAGGTCAGCAACACCAACAGGTGGAGGTCTACGTAGACATGCACAAGTCACAGCTGCTCCCTTAGTGACAGTACCAGCCACCAGCACTGCCCAGGGGATGCTGTCCACACCACAATGCAGCAGGCCACATGCATGTGGTCCTGGCCAGTCCCAAAAGGGATGCGGATCCAGTGGACATTTGTCATCATTAGCAGAGAGAACATATCTGGGCTTCTACGTGGTAGTGCCCATGGAACCCCTGGCAGGCACAGTTCCCGTGTCTGTGGCCAGACATGGTGAACTGTACACCTTGCCATGTTTGGTCTGCAGCTGTCCAACAACCCCCTATATAGGGCAGCCACATGGCAGAACTGTGTTCATATATACACACACATCACCAACACAGCTAGGGCACCTCCACACCTACACACACCACATCTGCACAGCCCAATTGATAAAGAATCCCCTAACACACACACATGATGTCAACCAAATGGCTCAGCCTAGGTCTCTGGCAAACCCACAACACACCCTATCATATGATGATACCTGTGCCACATCCCTGTCATCCATACCATCGATGCAGGGACATGCTAATATGGTTCTGATGCACAGGGTGAATGTACTAAGGTTTAGCAATGTAATGCTGTTTAACATGTTTTCAGCTGGAATGTTTAATGCTTACATGCCAGGGTGTGTAGCTGTCCAGCCAAGATGCATTATAGCTGTTATTAACACTGACTGACTGTGGTCTCCATAATGTATTCAGTTTGTGTTGTAGGTGTTTATGTGTCAGCAGGATGTTGGTCTGCTATCCTTTCCTACAAGGGGTATGGCATAGTGGTGACACAATTACTGTGTCATATCCTGGGTACAACTGAACACAAGTAGCAGGTCTGTATAATGGTTACTGCATGTGCCACATGGCTAATAGGTCTGAGGGTTGTATACAGGTGAGTGCTTGGTGGCTGAGGTCAGCAGCTCTTCTACAAAGGATAATGGTAAGTGTACTGGGTGGCATACACCAAATGTTTGTGAATAACATGCACACACACACACACACACACACACACACACACACACACACACACACACACACAGAGGCTTTGGTGTTGATGCAATACACAGAGAATACTGTACACATGGATGTACTTAATTTTGCAGTGAACTCATTTTGGCCTATGTAATACCACCAAGACAAAATAGGCAAAACATCACATCAGTAAATAATCAGTCTGCCAGTTTAATGTCATTGACGATGGTACTGCCAGGGTATATGTCCTCTTCCCCAATGTAGTACAATCCCGGAGTTAGTAAACATAGGTGTGCTGGGGTGGGTGGCACAGTCCTCCAGTTTGGAGGGTGTGGGGTGTTGTAGAACCACACATAGTATGATTAACAACTACTTAACCTGTTAACATAAACTGTACAGTATAACAGAAGACTAAGAGAGGGGGGTATGCACAACAATAACCCCAATGAGGGTGGCTGTGCCCACAACAACCACACCCAACTATATATATCAACTCCAGTATTGCTGTACAGCTGTACAGTGGGGAAGAGGGCATTTACACATCTACTACTAGTTTTGATGGAATGCATTTCCACAAGATGATTCCTTTGAAATGTTATCTTTTGTCAGTTAGTTCTTGGACAAATGATCTCCTGGGACATGTATTTTCTGCAAACTGAAGTGGATCCCTTCACACACACACACACACACACACACACACACACACACACACACACACACACACACACACACACTTACTTGGCAACACTGAGAGTAGAACCCCTACTCAGTTACTTGTTGCTACTAATGTGTTTGGCCTTAATTGCACACACCACAGAGTTTTCAGGATGAGGTGTGTCCCGAGTTTTTCGTTAAGTGAAGAACATCACCACGCCTTGTACAGTATGGTAATGGGGGATATGCTGGGTGTTAATGAACAATACACAGTATGACATGCTGTCATATACACATCGACAAACACCTAACAGTCATAGACACATCTGACAGACCTGGGTTTAACAGTGCTAACTACCTTGTCAGTGAGTCCATTCTGTTACAGAGAATTTGCACACAGCAAGTGCATCATTGGGCTGGATAGTGTAATCAGTTACCTGTATGGTTGATGGTGACAGTGGTCCTCAGACAGTGGACCTTGGGACATGTACTGGGGTAACATGGTGTAAAGACAGTATACCCAGCACTCACACCCCACATTGGATATTGTAGTCACTGAATCCCATATTAATGTTCTGACATACCCACAATCACACATTGACCAGGACTGCTATACAACCCCTTGTCTATCTAATCAGTGCTAATACAGGGATATGCATTTATTGCACATGCCACAGGATTAGTAGGGTGAGGGTTTGTCATAGCTCTCCTAATGTCAGCAGCATCACTATCCCTTATAATGTATGGCAAGGTTTACTGTATTTGGAGAATGTGGCCTCAGAATGCTGTCTCCTACAAATATACACACTCGCACATATACACACACTTGCCAGGACTCAGAGGGTAACCCACACCTATCTACCCATTTGTAGAACAGTGTTATGCTTGTACTGCAAGCTCTAGGTAGCCCATAGGGTGAAGAGTGTAACAAGGTACATTTAATGTCAATTACGGCAGCAGCTATTTGTAAGTGTGGCAATGGGGGATGTAGAGGGTGTGAAGGCCCTCAGAGTATTATCAACTGCAAGTTTACAAACACACAGACACTGTTATTCTCAGTAATTTGCACTGACACATTTGTCAGTACTGGGGTCCATAGGTGCAGATGTTCCTAGGTGTGTACCAGGCTAATGTTCATGAAGAGATGAGAAGAGTAGGGGATGAGGGTACACTGGTATCATACCACCTGACATTTGTCACCAGGCCATCTATCAACCAATACCACTTGAGTGATCCCCAAGGTGACAGTTAAATGCAACATCAAATCATCTGGTTTTCTCTTGCAGATGGCCAGTGAGGTGCTCCAATTGACATGTATGCAACATATATTACATAACATGGCCAGTGTCTGCGTTGGAGACCTGCAACCAAGCATGTTCTGTTAACTATTCTAGTCTGGTTGAGGTATCCATGGCATGTGGTGCATACAGGGTGGGGTTTCCTAGCTGTGGCATTCATAACACAGTTGGGCAGACATGTCAGTGTCAATCAATCATAGATTGCCTGTAAGCAGCCAAGATGAATACCTGACATCTGCACATCTGTACAGAGGACAGACAGAAATCAGCTAGCCAACAGGTTATGCATTAGGATGAATGTTTTGACAGATAGACATCTGACACTGATAGGTATGCCATTACTACATGACAGCAGCCCTCAATGGCATGTCCTAAACACAGAGTATTCTACAGTTTATATCCATATATCGGATCAATATCCAGTAGCAGATACTCAATAACATACAGCTCACACACCAAGAACACGATAGTCAGCCCTCAGAGTCCAGCTTTGCATGCAGGGGTGTATGGTTCCAGTACTACAATCTGCAATCTACTCTTACTTGGAAAGCACTGTTAAAAGTAGTAACATAATGATACAATATATGCAAGTGTGACTGCATATAACCTGGGATACTATCCATGTATGAAACACATACAAAGGGAAAAGACTGTTGTACTAGCCATGTATACTCAGGTGTCCCATACAGTATACGCACACCTTTTGCTACTGTAATAACAGCACATAGAAGCATGTTATGTACATGGAATTAAATACACTTATTAGAGATGTCATTACCCTGCTATTTTATCAGACTGGAATGTGATCACAGGTTGCCAGGGCTGAGCTATGCTTAGCAGGTGTAAGCATTGCTGAAATGTAAATGCTAATCCAATTTGCAGACTGGTAAGCGAAGCCTACACAGTGCATGTGCCTTTTCATTTAACCGTATGTTAGCACTGCTTATCTTCACGTAAACCCATTCAAACCTGCTCAAAACTACCTTAACCATTCTGTATCCAACAGTCCTTGTTCTATTTAGCAACAAAGTAAACAGCCGTTGTTGATCTTGAACCAGGGACTCTATAGTCACAGCAGTTAACCACTAAGCCATTGGAGCTGTGAAAGTGTTTGCTGTTTTTTCAAATATATCATTCAGTACACATACTGAATAGTAGTGAACAACTGCTTTAACTACTACAATTGTTTAGTACTTGTAAGTGAAAATAGTGTTGAATCAGACATGTTTTTATATCTAAATATACACATATCAGATAAATATGGTGGGATACATCTGGGAAGGTATATACAACACTCATGTTTACACATAAGAATATGGACATATATATATATATATATATATATATATATATATATATATATATATATATATATATATATATATATATATATATATATATATATATATATATATATATATATATATATACATACACACACACATATATATATATATATATATATATATATATATATATATATATATATATATATATATATATATATATATATATATATATATATATATATATATATATATATATATATATATATATATATATATATATATATATATATATATATATATATATATATATATATATATATATATATATATATAAATATATATAACATATGCCCATAACATGTAGTGGAGTCATAACTCAGCACCAACAGTCACAACCTCTTAGTGCAAGGGAATGTAATGTAAGTATTGCAGGTATAAATGTAGAATGTTGCTACAGTAACAGGGGTTGTGTCAACAGACATGTTGTGTAGGAAGTCACTTCTGATACTGTCATATACGTCATCAGTTACTGACAGACAACATAAGATCATCATAGTGAAGTACCACACAAATCACAGTAATGATCCTGTGAAATATAGCAGAGATATGACCAATAAACGTGGACAGTCTTACACAATCTGGTCAGTCCAGAGGTATACACAGAACTCCTTAGTGCAAGACGTGTGGACCAAGCCTGACAAAGTGGATGTTTACAGCCATGAAAATGGGGATAGATAAGCTCAGACAGTTGATGCATTCACACACTCCTGTCTGTCCTAACACATATTAACCGGAGGAGCAGAGGTCCCATGCCCACATACTTCCCACTAGCTAGTTACATACATCTTCACAGCATCCCACTACTTTTTCAGAAATACACAACACTTATGGTGGACAGTCAACAGTACATCTGACAAATAACTGGACATAACATCACACTAGGTAAATACACTGAGCTGCTAGGCAAGTCACAAAGCACTGCGTAAACGATAGGCAGACTGCCACAACACTGACTCAAGTTTCCTATGGGGGAATGCACATGTACTTGCAAATATAGGAGGCACTGCAGACATGTAACAGCATGGAGAAACAGACACCAGTATGAAAGTTCATACCCACAACCAATCTGAACACAGTCACAGTCACATTATGGTAAGCCTAATTAATAGTACAGTATATGGACTGTGTGAACAAAACCATCCTCATATTTTCCACTCACACACTAACCCTACATATACTGGCCCAATACACAGTGTAGTCTGATGTCTGACTGTGGTATGGGACATGCCTCAGTCTGGCCCTACAAACATATACGCTGATAGGGTACCGTAAACTGGAGCAGCATGCATCATCAGACAGAACAGGACCAAGAACATTGACATCTACCAGTCTGTACACAGGCCAAATAACATATTCACAATACACACTTTGTCAACAATCACCATAAGTACACAGACCTCACTACTGTACAGGCTACAACAGAATATCTAGGTTTTGTCCTCAAGTATAAGGCCTACTATACATAACATGTCTATCAGTCTGATATCTCACTGGCTTAGCAGTTATGATGTCAGTAAATAATGATATACTGTACATATGCACCTCTTACTGCATGCCATATGGACAAAGGGTGGCAGAATTGGGGGACAGAGGCACAAACACAGGGCCAATATTGACATATTGCTGTGATAAACTGGGAAAATTCCTGGTGTAACAGAATTTGTTGTGACATATCTCTTCTGAGTAATATGAAGTCAATAACTCACATGAATGTCACCATGTACTGACTGCAATCATCAGAGTATGCTACTGCATTTCCAAATATAGGAAATGCGTGAGTAACACACCACATG